>NW_017677405.1:25299-30763 GCF_001879085.1 Nicotiana attenuata
GAGAGATTGAGATAGATTGATGAATTGGTGAGTAAAAATGAAAGAATGAGGGGGTATTTATAGTTGAGAATTGGGGAAAAGTGTAATTATATAAAGTTTGGGGTTAAAATAAAGTTTGGGGGCCAAATGGCTATTTTTTAAAATTCCAAACGGTTGAAAATTAAAGGCCAACGGCTAGATTTTAAAATCTGACCGTTGGCTATTTTTTTAAAAAAAAAAGTTTTTTTTTTTTAAAAATTAGCCGTTGGAGCCCGTTAGGACCGCTAGGCCCGGTTGAACCGGCCCAGGACCGCCTGCCGGTCCCGGGCTTAGCGGTCCCGGTCTCGTGGGCTACACGAGCAAGACCGGCCCGTCACGGGCTTCTTACCCATTAAGGGACCGGCCCACCAGGACCGGCCCGCCGGGACCGTTTAGCCCGTTAGGACCGCGGGCCCGGTCCGGTCCCGGTCCCAGACCGGCCCACCAACAGCCTTATCTGTTGGTCCTTTGCCACTTTCTCTTTTTCTTTCTTTTATCTTAATACTAGTAAAGAGAAGGACCTGAATCTTAGAATATTATCTCTATTTTTTGAACGGCGGCGGATTCGTCGGAAATTAGGGTTTGTTCTTGAACAAAGATGACGGAGTTTGGGCTAAGCAACTTGAATTTTCTGTTAATATATTTCAATGTATCACGTTGTATTTTCAAGTATTTCATTGTATTCATTGTCTTTTTTTCATTGTAATTCAATGTATCTCGTTGTATTCCACGTATTTTATTGTATCCACTGTCTTTTTTTTCATTGTATTTCAATGTATCCGGCTATATTCTATGTATTTCATTGTATTCACTGTCTCGCTATATGCCATGAATGTTTTTTTTAATTAATATAATTTATGTATTCAGATGTATTATATAATTTCTCTGAAGATTGCTGTGTTTTTGGGGTATTTTTCGATTGAGAATCTTTTTTATAACTGAAAATACAAATTTTGTGTGTTATAATTAGTTTGTTGAGTTATATTAGGAGTCTATTATGTTAATTGATTCACTTTCCGTTTTAAAAACAGTGTAATCCCCTATTTCACACCGTGAATACAGTCGAATACGGTCGAATACAATAATCTGTCCAGCTGTAATCCCATGTTTCACTTCATGAATACAGTCGAATACACTCGAATACAACAACTGATTAGCTGGACTTCCCTGATTCACGCCTATTTTTGCTACTGTATTCATAAATACAATAGCTTAAATACATCAAATACATCTTATAACCACAAAAAAGGTATCTGTAATCCGTAATATAGCAAATAGTATCTATAGATAACTAATTACTACTAAAAGATAGTGCTTTATAAAAATTTCTCTTTCTTTATTGCAGTGTGGGCATGATTCATGAACATGATGTTCACAATGCATAGTTTGGCGTCTGGGTCACCCATTTTTGGCTATTTTGATGCTTGTGGCATTTTTTTAATCTTTAAGAGAAAATTTAGTATACCTAATGTGATGATGTTAACATTATATTCTTCTTAATTCTATACTTAATTTTGGCTGTGAAACAATGGAAGAGCAGTGGCGGACTTTTCATGAAAAATTACTCTGTATTATTCACTTGGTGGGGAGTGGGGACCAACAACTGCTTAGTTAATTATACTCTCGGTTCACAATAAGTGATCAATTTGCCTTGATCACACTCATTAAAGAAATACTAAATTCTAGACAAAAGTAGTTAGTGTGACTAAACTACCCTTAATTAAATGTTGCAGCATAATTTTATGTGAGAAGTAAAAGACTTTTTAGGGATACATACATAGTGGTAATTTTGGAAAAACAAATTGAATTTTTTCTTTATTATATAAATGAATACTTATTTTGGACTAAAATAAAAAGGCAAATTGGTCACTTATTGTGGATCGGAGGGAGTACTTAGGAAGCTCACAAAAACAAGCTATTATAATTTGTATCTGTTTGTACTACATTAAAAGCACGAAGCCCCTTAGCAAAATGTCGCTCCCCTTTTCTACTCTTTAAAAATAGATTTCACATTGTATAAAATTGTAATTTAAAATATTTTTTCTAATATTTAGGACTTTAAAATCAACTAAATTTTAATTATTAAATATTTTCTTATTCAGATAAATTGAAAGTTTTAATATTTAAGATTTTAAAATCAATTATAAGATTTTATATTACATAAATTATTTTCTTATTTAAATTATATAACATTATTGTAATACTTCCATATTAATTTTCTTATATTTTAAAACTTTGAAATCATGTAATAGTTGAATTATTAATGTTAATTAAAGACGGATAACATTCAATACCATACTAACATGTTTGCATTAAGTTAAAATCATAGATTGATACATAAAATTTGACTATTAAGACGTCCAGACCAAAAATAAAATTCTATTACTCCTTCCGTCTCAAATTATGTGTCACCTTTTCGCTTCTCGAGATTTAAACTATTTGAATTTTGATCAATATAAAATATTTTTTTTATTATATTGACATGAAAAAATTTATAAATTATTGTATTTTTCATATAGTTTTTGAATATCTAAATTTTTAATTTTAAAATATTAAGTTGATCTAATTCAGTTTAGCTTCAAATTAGTGATATGAGAAGAATTGCGACTTAATTACTCTTTGTTATAATTGTGAATATCTAAATTTTAATATAAAAACATAAAGCCGATTGTATTGGCCAAAATTTGGCGACTTGGCAACAGTGGATAAGCCATACCGCGGACGGGGCCGACCACGGTGTGATAATTGAAGGCTGCTCTCGAGAAGACTGATGCTAAAGACGGGCAACTAAGATGAAGGAATAACGGTAGCATAGGTTCAGATATGGATATAAGAAATATTCCTTTGAATTTTCTTAATTTGTACTTTTTAGGGGTTTTGGGAAATATCACTTATAAATAGGAAGAGATATAGAGAACAAAAGGGAGATCTTCACTTTATAAAAAGAAAAACACTCTATAAAAGGTTGACCTGAGAGAATATACTAAAGTTGTCTTGTTCATTGATTACATTATTCAAGCATACATTTTTGATTCTATACTCACAAGATCCAAAGATCCCTGAACCCTCTTTTACTCCCTTCCTTCCACGTTGCGGCTGCTGTCAGAGGAAAGGACCATCCGAATCTTACAATAATTGGGTAGTAAATTCCCTTTTGTTATGCTTGTCATATTTATCTATAATTATTGCATATTTATGTTGTTGCATTCATGAGCATTTAATCAGCTCAAACATACTAGCTAACGTCGGTTATTTTGCCTACTTCACTCAATATTTGATCTAGATTTTATTATTTTTAACTAAGATTCACCCTTCTTCTCATGATTGATTGATTTAACTAAAAGGCTTAACACTTTTTAGTCAAACACCGATCTAATTCAAACTTTAAAAATTAGTCAAATCAACTCTCAAGAACAAAAAGTAACACTTATTTAGAATGGAGGTAGTAACGTTTTTAGGATATTGCTGACAAAGATAACATAAATTTTACCTGATTTACTATTCAAGTGATTAACTCACATATGATTTTTTTTACTTATAAATTAGCAATCAACGAAAGTATTCCAACTGGATTTGATGATAGGCTATAATTACGTATTTTAGTCGATTATTACACTCTAATTTACTGCACTTTAATTGAGTTTGAGCTTTAATCGCTAGTGTTTTGCACTAATTGTATGTTTTATGCCTTGTAGGAGTGATTCCGAGCTATATAGATGTTATGGAATGAATTCAAGTGATTTGGAGCTTTAAAGTTTGAGTAAAAGTTCAAGGAAAGCCGGGATCGTGTTTGGGGATCAACGGATGATAGTTAGAGCGAACGAAGACTCCAGTAGGCAGATTGCGCACTGTCTAGTAAAATAGACATAACTTTTTGCTCAGAACTCCATTTTGACTCCACAATATATTGTTGGAAAGATAACTCAAAGGGATACCACTTTCATGTTTTACATTTTGCCAAATTCGGAACGGAACAGGGTGAAAAATTCCCAGATGCGCGGCCGCGCTAGTTTTAGCGCGCCCAGAAACAGAAAGTCAACCAACTAGCCTTGCCAGATGCGCCTCCAGGTGCGCGGCCGCGCTAGTTAAGCCCGGGAAAAGTGTCTTTTTTCACATTGGATAAGGTATAATTGTTTGGGCCTAACCCTACTTGGTATATATACATAGGAGAACGTTTTTGAGAGCAATTTTTGACCAAGGAAGAGCTCAGAGCCGCCGTGGAGGCTGGGTTTCATCTTTTCTTTCTCTTAACTTAGTCTTTTTATGTTTCTTTGTATGATTTGTTGTTTTGCTACCATGTCTATATGGAGCTAAACTTCACGTTCTAGGGTTGTGGTTCTTTCATGACTATTGTTATTCGGATATTGATTTTGATTTCTTGATTTATCGTATTGGTTTATTTATTCAATCCTGCACTTGATTATTTGATTGCTTGATCACCAATTGAATACTATCTACGAATCTAGAGTTGAACTTGAAAGTGGGAATTCTAGATTGCATATAGGATTGAGTAGAGCAAGTTCTTGAACCTGGGCCTCGGGGAACGGTTTCGCGGTTAGGATAGACATATACCTAATTGCCTTGCTTGGTTGATTTACAGGAATCATAAATGCGTTCTTGTTGATTCTAATTCATAGACATATAGGCGTTAGGTTAGCTTGAATAGGCGAGTAAGGACTCGACAGATTCTTATGAGCAATATTAACCCTGTCAACCAATAAACTAGATAAATTAGCTAGTCAATTCAATTGAAGAATACAATAGGAATGTTAGATAGCCCATAACCCTAGATCGTTTTCATTACATTGATATCATAAAAATATGCTCTTTCTCTGTTTAAAGTTCATTATTTATATTTCTTTATTTAATTAGTTTAGAATCAAATACTTCTAGGTTTAATTCTTGTATAGATGATTAGGATAGTCTAATTTAGTTAATAGTTAATAACAAGTCCTCGTGGGATCGACATCCGACTTTTAGTCACTTTATTACTTGACGACCGCGTGCGCTTGCGTGTGCGTTTGGCCGCAACAAGTTTTTGGCGCCGTTGCCGGGGACTTAGAAATTAACTATTCTACTAGATTGGATTTTTACTTTTTGCCTATTCAAGTTATTATTTTTTTATTTTAACTTATTTTAATATTTTATTATCTTTGTTGACATGGCATCTTGGAATGAGAATTGGTCAAATATTGGTTATTCTTATTATAGTGATCCTTGTCCATATTGTGGAGGACCACACTTGTGGCAAAATTGTGCATCTCAATTTGATGTGTCGAATTTTTGTAATATGTGTAGTGGTCAAGGTGGCCATTGGGATGGTTGTCTTAATTCTTACTATCCTTCTCAGAGTTCTTATTATAATGTTTCTAATAATGTTTATGAGTTTGATAGGAGCAAGGAAGTGGAGGATATGGAAAGCATGGCTCATATTATGGACATGATG
>NW_017677406.1:0-3173 GCF_001879085.1 Nicotiana attenuata
GGCAGAGTTTTCAGGTATCGCAGATGTGGAGGAAATTCTGCAGGAGCGGCCTCGCATCTGCGAGCAATGAACTGCAGATGCGCAACTTGGAATTTTTATCAGAACCGCAGAAGCGGCTAGAACTCCGCAGAAGCGGAACTGCATAAGCGGTTAATGGTCTGCAGAATCGGACATTGGCTCTTTAGTGAAAGTCGTAGAAGCGACTCATTTTCCGCATAGGCGTGACCGCAGAAGCGGTCCCTGGTCCGCAGAAGCGGAAATGCCTGGCCAGATATAGAAAATTCGAGGGTTTGATTTCATAAGTTAGAAAAATCACATTGAGCTCGGGGAAGGGCGATTTTCAAAGGGTTTTGAAGAGAAAACTATTGGGTAACGTTCCTTTAGTCCCTTCTAGTTATATTCCATCATTTTGTAGCTAAATCCATCATTAAAAATTCGAATTTGGGATCAAAATTGGAAGAATTTGGGTAAAACTTCATAGGCTAAACCATTGAGTTTTGAGTGAGAATTTGACCTCCGATTTGGGAGATTTTTATATGGTTAGACTCGTGAGAGTACGAGGGTTCTGAAAATGTGAAAATTATTCGATTCCGAGACGTTGGCCTGAAGGGCATTTTGGTCATTTCACCTAATTTCACGTCGTAGCTTTGAATTAAATAGCAAAACCAGTTGTTTGCGATGTTATTTACAATGTGTAATTGAATTGAATAGATTTGGGCCATTTGGAGTCGGATACTCGTGGCAAAAGTGTGATTTCGAGTTGATTTTGGAGCCGATTCGAGGTAAGTGGCTTGTCTAACCTTGTGTGGGGGACCTTTCCCCTTAGGATTTGTTACTTGTATTTGAGTGCCTTGTACGTGAGGTGACGAGCGCGTACTTGAGCCGATTGTTGAAAATCCTGATTTTACTTAAGACATTGAGATCGAGTTCCTTTCATATTTGCTTTACTCTACCTGTAATTATAACCTGTGCTAGATTAGAGAAGCATGTTTAGTTGATTTAACCTACCTAATTGCTTAAGTTGCCTTGACTGAACTACGTGAATCATGCTAGTCTAGTATTATCTGTTGCCTGTCTTTTGTTTTCATTCCTTAGTATCTTATGGCTGTGATTGCGCATTTATATTGGGACTACGGATGTGGGATTCCCGGTAGATCCCCCCCTTGGTTGTTTACTTTGGGACTACGGGTTCGATTCCCGGTAGATCCCCCTGCACTTTTACTTTGGGACTGCGGGTTAGATTCCCGATATCCCCCCTGCACTTTTACTTTGGGATTGCGGGTTAGATTCCCGATAGATCCCCCTGCATATTGATGGTTGGACTACGGGACGGTATCCCGGGAGATCCTTCGATTTGGCACAGGAGTTGGACTACGGGACGGTATCCTGGGAGATCCACTGGACAGTTGAGGAAAGGGCTACAGGACGGTATCCTGGGAGACCCCCATTGTTATCCTTGGTATTGAGCTGTAGTCATTCTGTGTTTATTTTGTTCTTTGTGTAGTTGTTATTGCCTCGTTGACCTATCTTATCTCACTGCTGTACTCATTATTTCTGTCTGATTTTCATACTGTTGATTATCATTATATTTTACCTCATTAGGGCCCTGACCTTCCTCGTCACTACCCAACTGAGGTTAGGCTTGGCACTTACTGAGTACCGTTGTGGTGTACTCATGCCCTTCCTGCGCATGTTTTTCATGTGCAGATCCAGGTACCTCCTCTCAGGCGCACTATCCTTTAGGTGAGGAGATACACGGAGATTTCGAGGTACATCTGCCACGTCCGCAGACCAGGAGTCCCTATTCAGTTCCAGCTTTAGTATTTAGTTTATCCCTTTTCTCTCAGTTCCAGGGTTTGAGATTGAGTTGTAGACTTCCGCATTTCTTTTGAGTTGTATCAGCCGAGCGGCCTTATATGCAGTTATTATTTTAATATGTTTAGCTTTATTTAACCATTTCGCTAGTTAAATTGTTATTTCCGCATTGATAGGCTTACCTTGTTGTAGGAATTAGGTGCCATCACGACATGTTCATGGAGGGTGAACTGGGGTCGTGACAAGTTGGTATCAGAGCATTAGGTTCATAGGAGTCACAGAACACAGGCCGGTTTATTTGAGTCTCGCTGATTGGTATGGAGACGTCTGTACTTATCTACGAGAGGCTATGTAACTGTTTAGCAAAAATCTTTGTTTCATTTGAATTCCTTGTCATTCGATATTTTGACATCAATTCTAAACTTCTGACTTCTATTCTCTCACAGATGGTGAGGACACGTGCCACTCGAGATTGATCAGGCACCCGCGCCCCCTACTGCAGCCGTCAGAGGCCGGGGCCGGGGGAGAGGTCGAGGACGTGCACGTGGTGCAGCCAGAGCACCTGCGCGAGCTACCGCCGAGGTACCACCAGCAGATCCAGCCGGAGCCCAGGCACCTAGCACACCTACCACTGCCACTACTACTCCAGCACTCCAGGAGACTTTAGCTCAGTTCATGAGTATGTACACCACCTTGGCTCAGGCAGGGTTGTTTCCCCTTGCTGCAGCCACATCCCAGGCCGGGGGAGGAGCACAGACTCCCACCTTCCGCACTCCTGAGCAGCGAGTGCAGGTTGAGTAGGCTCCCGAGATTATTCTGGCACCGCCTGCAGCGCCAGTTCAGCCCGAGGATGGGTCAGCTGCTTCAGAGGACGAGCAGCGGAGACTTGAGAGGTTCAAGAAAGATGATCCCCCAGTGTTCAGTGGATTAGCATCAGACGATGCCTTGGGATTTCTAGAGGAGTGTCATCGTATTCTTTGCACTATGGGCATAGTGGAGTCCAACGGGGTTTCTTTTACTGCTTTTCAGCTTCGGGGAGCCGCCTATGATTGGTGGCGCACTTATGAGATAGACAGTCCAGTCGAGGCTGCTTCACTGACTTGGACCCAGTTCTCGGATATGTTCATGAGAGAGTTTGTCCCCCAGAGTCTCAGGGATGCATGGCGCACAGAGTTTGAGCATTTGCGCCAGGGTGCTATGACCGTTTTGGAGTATGCTATCCGTTATACCAGGTTGGCCAGGCATGCACCGGCTTTGGTTGCTACAGTTCGGGAGAGAGTTCGCAGGTTCATTGAGGGTCTTATTCCACCCATCAGATCTAGCATGGCTCGAGAGTTGGATATGGACATTCCTTATCA
>NW_017677406.1:5777-30759 GCF_001879085.1 Nicotiana attenuata
GGAACTTGGAAGTTTTTATCAGAACCGCAGAAGCGGCTAGAACTCCGCAGAAGCGGAACCGCATAAGCGGTTAATGGTCCGCAGAAGTGGACATTGGCTCTTTAGTGAAAGTCGCAGAAGCGACTCATTTTCCGCATAGGCGTGACCGCAGAAGCGGTCCCTTGTCCGCAGAAGTGGAAATGCCTGGGTAGATATAGAAAATTCGAGGGTTTGATTTCATAAGTTAGAAAAATCACATTGAGCTCGGGGAAGGGCGATTTTCAGAGGGTTTTGAAGAGAAAACTATTGGGTAACGTTCCTTTAATCCCTTCTAGTTATATTCCATCATTTTGTAGCTAAATCCATCATTAAAAATTCGAATTTGGTATCAAAATTGGAAGAATTTGGGTAAAACTTCATAGGCTAAACCATTGAGTTTTGATTGAGCATTTGACCTCCGATTTGGGAGATTTTTATATGGTTATACTCGTGAGAGTACGAGGGTTCTGAAAATGTGAAAATTGTTCGATTCCAAGACGTTGGCCTGAAGGGCATTTTGGTGATTTCACCTAATTTCATGTCGTAGCTTTGAGTTAAATAGCAAAACCAGTTGTTTGCGATGTTATTTACAATGTGTAATTGAATTGAATAGATTTGGGCCATTTGGAGTCGGATACTCGTGGCAAAAGTGTGATTTCGAGTTGATTTTGGAGTCGATTCGAGGTAAGTGGCTTGTCTAACCTTGTGTGGGGGACCTTTCCCCTTAGGATTTGTTACTTGTATTTGAGTGCCTTGTACGTGAGGTGACGAGCGCGTACTTGAGCCGATTGTTGAAAATCCTGATTTTACTTAAGACATTGAGATCGAGTTCCTTTCATATTTTCTTTACTCTACCTGTAATTATAACCTGTGCTAGATTAGAAAAGCATGTTTAGTTGATTTAACCTGCCTAATTGCTTAAGTTGCCTTGACTGAACTACGTGAATCATGATAGGCTAGTATTATCTGTTGCCTGCCTTTTGTTTACTTCATTCCTTAGTATCTTCTAGCTGTGATTGCGCATTTATATTGGGACTGCGGATGTGGAATTCCTAGTAGATCCATCCTTGGTTGTTTACTTTGGGACTACGGGTTCGATTCCTGGTAGATCCCCCTGCACTTTTACATTGGGACTGCGGGTTAGATTCCCGGTAGATCCCCCCTGCACTTTTACTTTGGGATTGCGGGTTAGATTCTCGATAGATACCCCTATATATTGATGGGGTGACTACGGGACGGTATCCCAGGAGATCCTTCGGTTTGGCACAGGAGTTGGACTACGGGACGGTATCCCGGGAGATCCACTGGACAATTGAGGAAAGGGCTACAGGACGGTATCCTGGGAGACCCCCATTGTTATCCTTGGTATTGAGCTGTAGTCATTCTGTGTTTATTTTGTTCTTTGTGTAGTTGTTATTGCCTCGTTGACCTGTCTTATCTCACTGTTGTACTCATTATTTCTGTCTGATTTTCATGCTGTTGATTATTATTATATTTTACCTCATTAGGTCCCTGACCTTCCTCGTCACTACCCAATCGCGGTTAGGCTTTGCACTTACTGAGTACCGTTGTGGTGTACTCATGCCCTTCCTGCGCATGTTTTTCATGTGCAGATCCAGGTACCTCCTCTCAGGCGCACTATCCTTGAGGCGAGGAGATACACGGAGACTTCGAGGTACATCTGCCGTGTCCGCAGACCAAGAGTCTCTATTCTGTTCCAACTTTAGTATTTAGTTTATCCCTTTTCTCTCAGTTGTTTAGATATTCAGGAGTTAGAGCAGCGTACTATGTTTCTGTTAGCCTGTGGTTCCCGTGAGTTTCCAGGTTTTGGGATTGAGTTGTAGACTTCCGCATTTCTTTTTAGTTGTATCGGCCGAGCGGCCGTATATGTAGTTATTATTTTAATATGTTTAGCTTTATTTAACCATTTCGCTAGTTAAATTGTTATTTCCGCATTGATAGGCTTACCTAGTTGTAGGAACTAGGTGCCATCACGACATGTTCATGGAGGGTGAACTGGGGTCGTGACAAGCTTTCAACCGTAACAATTGGGATTTCTTCTTATACTCAAGCAAAACCATACTGCAAAAAGTTCACAAATTTGTTTCTCCAATCCCAAGTTAAATTATTGAAATTTACCTTACTCTTGGGATATAAATTTTTGCGAATTAAGCAGTACTGAGCAGCTTTCAACCGTAACAATTGGGATTTCTTCTTATCCTCAGGCAAAATGCCATACTACAGAAAGTTCCCCGGTAACGGAACCAATTTGTTTAACCAAAAATGGATTTCTCGGTCAAAGTCAATATCAGGAAGAAATCGGGTTACTAATAACCAAAGTTTACTTCACTTTCTCAATAATTTGAAGAATAACACAAACAATGGAAACAATTGACAAAAAAAGAAAATTCGAAGTAGATTGATAATCACGCCCAGAATTGCGGTTAGAACCTTATGAATAAAGTACAGAATAATTGCATATATTTCAACAATAATCAGATGTCATTACAAATGAGGACTAAGTCCTTATATAGGAGTACACAATTATAACGGTTTTCTTACTTAATTCGAGCTTGTTAATGGCATTAATTGTCTTGATTACCCGTTATCATATATAATTGTGACGGAAACATTTATGACTGAGGATTTCCCGTAACCGCGATTAATGTTGATTTCCTTCTTTATTTATGACAGGTTCGTGCATCTTCCCTCTTTAATGGTCTTTATCCATTCCGCTCGTATTTCTTCTTTTCCGGCTAGCAGAGCCGGTTTCTTTCCCAGAGAAACCCTGGGGGTGTTCCTCCCGTGCCTTTTTGAATTATTTAACTCGTCTAATTGGGAATGTCACTTGTCACCTTGTTGATGGTCCACGTGTCATGCCTTGTCAACTTGATGATAGTCCACGTGTTATGCCTTTTTTCCACCAATACAATGTTCCTCTAGGTTTTTCTTCTAACACTACTTGCTACCTTAACGATATAATGGTTACTTTTCTTATTTTATTTAATTTATTATTAACATAAAAGTACTCTAACTTCACTAACATGCAGTTGGATGTGTAAAAAGTTCTTCATTTATTTATTTGTTTTATTTTATTTTTATTCTTCCATGTTTATTGGAAACTCCTTTCTTTATTTGTTGCTTTCATTCTCACTTCATTCCTTAATTTTTATTGTTATTTTGCCATGTGTCATGGAACCTCCTTTTTTATTTGTTGCTTTCAATCTCACCTCATTCATTTGGCTTTTCAACATTTGTTTTTCTGTGGTTGGTGAAATGATATTTTCTTGTTGATAAGTCTACCTTATGGTATATGTTGAAATCAATATGTGTAGTATGAAGTTATACATAAGCAATGATATTTGTACATAGTGGATTAGTATTAGTTTAGCACTAATAGTTAGTTATATGTATTGTTAGAGGAAGTTAGAATAGAGGTCATATATATATAAGGTCTACACACATGTACATCGAGGTGCAATAACAAAAAAAATTCTCCAGAACTTTCCATTCTGTCTCTCTCTACTCTCTGCTCTTTCTCTCTTAGCTCAAACATCAGATCTATTCCTCCTTTCAATAAGGTATCAGAGCCATAGATCTATGGAATTTTTTGAGCTGATTCTTTGAGGAATCTAAGATTAGTATTGACAAATTCACTCATTCTTGTCGAAGAAGTGAGAGATTAAGAGAGTTCGTTAGAAATTTGGGGAATTCACCTAGGGTTTGCGATTGATTTCAGAGTTCATAAATTCTGGGAAAGTGAAAGGTTTTCCTTGAAGATTGATGCAGATTCTACCTTCGAATCACTGATTTCAAGCCTCGACGATGATGAACACAACTCTTGAGACCGAGAAGGACGACGGAGAAAAATTTACGGACATTCATCCCGGGCATCCTCTGTACTTACACCCCTCAGACAGTCCAGGTAATGTGCTAATTCCTCAATAACTACAGGAATAGAAAATTATACAGCTTGGAGCAATTCTATGCGAGTAGCTTTATTAGTCAAAAATAAGGTAGGGTTTATAGATGGAAAATGTCGGAAAGAACAGTGTAGTGGTGATCTAGAGCATGAATGGGAGAGATGCAATGCCTTTCTGTTATCTTGGATAACTAATTCAGTGTCTAAAGAGCTAGCAAATGGTATAATGTATTCAACCAATGCCTGTAGTGTTTGGACAGACCTAAAGAAAGATTTGATAAGAAAAATCTCACTAGAGTTTATCAACTTCTCCGAGAAATTTGTACCATTAGTCAAGGTAGTTTATCAGTGTCAGAGTATTACTCAAGTGCATGGGATTAGTATTGGTCAATGGTACCATTGCCATGTGACTGCACTAAGCATAAGGAATATGCTGAACACATGGAGCAATAGAGACTAGTACAATTTTGTTGGGCTTACACGAGACATATGCACAGGCAAGAGTCAAGTCCTATTGACTGTCCCTGTTCCTACTCTCAATCAGTCATACAATATGATAATGCAGGATGATAGCCAAAGAGTGCAATTAAACATGATATCTCAGGTAGCACCAGCCTTGCAACAGCTTGATTTGAATGATTCTACAGCATTAGCCTCCATTCAAAGGAACAGGTTCAGAAAGAACAATGTGAATAGTGCATTGCAATGTGACTATTGTCATATGAAGGGTCACAAGAAAGAGAATTGCTATAAGCTGGTAGGATATCCACCCAACAACAAGTTTAACAAAAGGAGAACTTTTGACAAGGGAAATTCAGGAGGAAGCAGGGGAACTACATGTGAGCTGCATTGATGAATCTGAAGGAACCGGCTCAGTAGGTAGCTCATCAGGGCCCAGCAACATACCATTTTCCACTCCAGAATAGTATCAACAGCTGTTGAAGCTAATTGACAAAGAATCTTCAACAAAGGTGCAAGAGCAAACATGGCAGGTATAGTTGATCTCCTTAATGCATGCTTCTCTGTAGGTTCTGAAACTAACTCTTGGGTCATAGATACTGGAGCTTCAAATCATATGATTTCTAGCTTGGACATCTTAACTGAATCCCATTCTGTTACCTCTAACTCTAGTAAAGTACATTTGCCTACTGGCAACACTACTTTTGTAACACATACAAGATCATTAACTCTTTCTAATGACCTAGAACTGTACAATGTTCTTTATGTTCCTAACTTCAAATATAATTTGTTGTCTGTCTCAAAGTTAACTAAAGAAATGCAGTGTTGTGCACTATTCTTTCCTGAATTCTGCATTTTTCAGGACCTCTACAATGGCAGGGTAAGGGGAATTGGTAAGGAGAAGGATGGACTTTACATACTTCAACCTGCCAAGATACCACCACCTGTCAAAGTACTTGAAACACCTTCAGCTCATGCTTTCAACTCTTTTATATCTTCAACAATTCCAGCTTCTACTATTCCAGTTCCAGAGTCATCTAATGTCTCATCAAAGTCATGTTCACATTCTTCTATTTGGCACCAAAGACTTGGTTATGCCCCAGTAGCAGTATTACAAAAGATTCATTCATTGAAGAATCATTGGTTGAATAAAGATAGTCTAAACTGTACTATTTGTCCTTTAGCAAGGCAAACTAGATTTACTTTTCCTACTAGTACAAAGAAGAGTGTATGTCCTTTTGATCTTGTACACATGGATGTTTGGGGTTCTTATAGACAATGTACTTGCAATGGATATAAGTATTTCCTTACTATTGTAGATGATTACTCTAGAATGACTTGGATCTACTTGATGAGAATGAAAAGTGATGTCTTCCTTTTAATCAAATCTTTTCTTACTCTTGTTAAAAATCAGTTTTTTGTCACAATTGAGATCATAAGATTAGACAATGGTCTTGAATTCTTCAATTATCAGTGTTCAACTCTTTTATCATTGTTGATACCCAATTTCTCCCTATAATATTTTCAAAATAATGCATCGGCATCAATTAGTAATTTTCACACAAATTCTGCATTTTTAAAAGATTTTAATTAATTTATCCCAGCATTTTATTTATAAAACAATCACAGATTGCATTACAAATAGTTTTATAATAACTTTTGGCTTAATTTTATCATTTGTATTTGTACTGACTTTCAATTATTGCATAAATAGCCAATTTGTATTTTTTAGGTTACAATTGCAATTATTTTGCAATTATAGCTTATGCATGCATTATTACATTATTTTTTTGGGAAATAACCTTTTATGTTTTAGAATAATAAGCAGTTATTTTAAAACATTTCTAGGCATGAAAATCATTTTTTATAATTTATTAACTATTTTTAAAAATTATTTTAATCAATTAAATGGGTATTTAACAAATGACCCCTTTTATTTCAGACCTAGCCTAATTAAATGGCCCAATTCAATTAAAAACACACCCAGGCCCAAATCTGACCTACCCAACCCAATACCCCACTCAATCCTGACCATTGATCATTCAGATCAACGGTCCACATTTTCCTTACCTTAATTAAACCTAGACCTAACCCCCCAAACCCCTCTCATTCGCTCTTCTCACCCGCCGTCACCCCTTCCCTCTTCTCTCAACTCTCTCGACTGAACCCTAGTTCTAAAACGCCGTCACCGGCATGTATCTCAAGCCTGTGATGTTTCCATATCTTCTCCAGTCGGTCCTGGACTTCTACACACCATGGCTCCTTGACTTCTTAGATCGTTGAGACGATCTCGAGGAACCCAAGCGGTTCTAGTTCGACACTTTGCTTACTAGCCTGTCTCAGGCCATTTTCTCGACTGTGAGTAAGAGTTTCCTCTTGTTTTGCTACGTATCTATGGTCTCTTGGCATATTCTCTCACCTCTATTACTTTCATGAAAAAAAACCTAGTCTGATATTATCGATCCTTCTTAGATCTGTATAGATCTGAGATGAATCGAGCACTATTACCTATTTTCTTTGAAAATATCTGGTTTTAACTGATTATTCCGGCTTTTCCCTAAAACTAGGGTTCGTCCCAAGTTGTTTTCAAAGGTTTTCTGACTCCTAAAGTGTTTGATTAGTTATTTTTCGTCCTCATGACTGATTTGTGCAAAAAATACTTAAACCATAGTTGATTCTCTGATTTTTCTAACCTTTGCTCCGATTCTGGGTAATTTCTGTGTTACCAGTCATATTACTTTGCTCTATTTCTTGGACCTAAACATTTTTGCTTTGTCAAATCCATTATTATGTGGTTTTTCCCTAATTAGTCTCTATTAGGGTTAGAATCTGTATTTTTCGACTAATTTCTATGTTTTTGTGAAGTTTTACTTAGTCTATTTTCCCATTTATGGAAGTTGATATTTCTTTCCAGAAATCGGTATTATTTTGAAAGTTTGGCTGATTGATATACTCTGTTAGAAATTTGTGTGCTTAATTCTTGTTTGTTTCCTTGTTTACAACCTTAATTGGTCATCCCTGCCTTATTGGATTGCCCGTGTAATTATGAATTTTTACTTATTCCTTTACATGGTATGATTGAGATTCTTTCCTTAGTTGGACCCATGTTATTACCGTTTGATCAATTACCCCTAATTAAGGGGTCTATTCTGAACTCCTTTATGTGATTGGATTCTGTGATTTCCTTAATTGATTGAATGCTTATTCCTTCTAACTTATTTGCTATGCTCTTAAACTGCTATATATACACTCTTATTTTTACCTATCAAGAGAAGGAACTAAGTTCAGAATACACACACACACTCAAACTCTCTCTTCTTTCTCTGCTACTTGTGCTAATTGTTGGTCTAGCCGGCTAAAAGCCAAGGCTAGACAGTGGAACTATACTTGCTTACATTCTGCACTTTGCTTCTTTAACTGGTATGTCCCTAGTTCAATTCTGAAACTCAAACTCTATGTGTTCCATTCCTGCACTAGTTTAATTGGCTATGTGTTCAATTTGTCTTCCTGTTTACTGCTTTATTCAGCAAGTCTAAATGATGTCCTCTCTTGTTCAAGTGTGTAATCAACATGTCTAAGTCTCACTCTTTTTTTTTTAATACTTGGCCAGCATTTTTATTAGTCTTTGTTTACTCCCTTCAAATTGGTGTGATCATGTTAGCAACTTAGCCTCCTAATGAACTTGATTGACCCTAATTGTATGGCTAATCATGTCCAATGCACCCCTGTTTTCAACATGATTTTCCTGCATTCCTGCTCTATGTTTTAACTGCCTATTATCATGGCTAACTTGTTAAGTCTCTGAATCAATAGACTCCTAAGTATTCTGTGCATTTGTTGTCTATATGCCTCCCCCTTCATGTATCCCTGATATGAACTCTATATGTTCCCAACCCCCTTCACCCCTGTGTGTAAACTGTCTGTTAAATAGTTGTGATTCTAAGCATTCTTAAGTCTGTGTGATTGTATCCTTGCTCTTCTCAGAACGGATTTCAAAACTGTTTTCCTCTCTTAGTATTTTCTTAAACTGTTTCTGTTCCTGAAAATATTTCCACTCCTAAAAATTATCTCTATACTGTTTTTACTATGTCTTTCAAAACTATGTCAAGCACTCTCACTCTACTCTTAGACTATTAAGTTCTGCCCCTCCAGTGTGTGTACTGCCTAGGAATCCATGAGATTCCACCGAACTCTGGCATACTGGGGTTGGCCCTTCCACACTGCACATAACCAGTTCTCTATTTTAATAAAGGTCTTGGTGTGAGCACTGCCCGGGATCCCTGAGGTCCTTAGGGAACTTTGACACACTAGGACATGCTATTGGCTATGAGATTCTTGGCATCTAAGACTGTTCTGAAGGCCTGGCACTCCCAGGTTTATTTTTGGCCTGATTCAGGCTCCCTATAGCATAGTTTACATTTATGTAATTCATTCACTATTGGTATGTAATAATAATTTCTTGTAAACAGATACTGGGGTAATTAGTAAAAAGGAGAGGGTTCCTATATGATTTTTGTGGGGAAACCGGGTAGAATCCTGCTTTAGGTTTATATTATGATGATTTGCAATAGAAATCATGCTTTAGGATTATGTTGTGCTTATCTGCAATAGGAATCATGCTTTAGGTCTATATGCTATGTTACTTGCATTAGAAACATGTCATAGGTCTGTGTTATTTGGATTAGAAATCCTGCCTTAGGATACTCACATTTACTGCCTTTGCATATTAGAAAACATGTTATAGTTCATCACTTCATTTCTGATTCTGCATAAGTTATCATCACCTGTAAATCCTGTCGTTAAGCTACTGCGGTAATCACGCTTAATAAAATGACCATCTCTCTCTGTGCATTAGAAATCCTGCTTTAGGACTGTATTTGCATCTGCTTCGAATCATGTCTATCAAGAGGTTTCAAAATAGCCCCAACACATAGACATCATGTTCTAGTATAAATTCGCACGAAATCAACTCTTGTAACAATCAACACCTAGACCAACATGCCTATAGGATTTAGTAAAGATCAAGCTGTTTTAACTAATCCCCGAAATTACAATTGCGTGTTTATAGTGTATTATAGGCCCACGGCTAGGCAAGCCTTGGGTAATTAAATGGTCTTATAAAACTATGAAATTATGCTATGTTTATGTGTGAAACTGCCTAGGTTCAACAGGTTTTAAAATCAGTAGGCAAACTGATTAGGTTTATATCACCTCGCTTTATAACAATGCTGCATATTCTATGTTTGTGATGCTCATTTAGATACCTTGTTCTAGGACTTCTCCAAAATTACCTGAAATCTGTGTTTAAGACGTGCTACTTATTTGTTTATGTGTGAAGGTAAATATGAGCCTCCTTAATTGTTTCTCTATTTGATAGTCCTATATGTTCTTTGTTGTCGCTTAGATTTTACCCTTTAGACACCTTAAGAAAGTCTAGAACTGCCTAAAATTAGAGGTCCTAAACACTTCCAGGACCATAAAAAAGGGACGGGTAAAGCATGCTTAGAGTTCGTTAATTAAAATTCGCTTATATAACCGCTAAGGGGAGGGTAATGGGTAGTAAAAGGATGTGATGACATGTGCGTCAATGCCACGTGTAACCCCTCTATTTGAGGAAGGCTTACCGGGTATTGTACAGATGTGATCCTATAGGCTAACCAACTTAGGGCTTCCCTTCCTTTATTTACATATGTGTGCTTAGACTACCTATCCCTAAACTTCCTTTATTTGCAAATGTGTGCTTAGACTGCTTACCTATTAAATGACTAATTCACACAACTGAGTTCGGCCGGGACCCACCGTTGTGGAACGCGTGGGGTGCCCCACACCTTCCCCTCAAGGTTATTTCGAGCCCTTACCCTAATCTCTGGTAATGCAAACTAGTTATATGAGTTAATTGCTCTAGGTGCCCTAACGCACCTTAATCCATTAGGTGGCGACTCTTCAAATACCCAATTACCAAAAGGAAACGAGTTATTCCCGATAAATGTCGAAACTCGGACTCCGCGAGGAAAAAGGGGGCGCGACAGCATGGCGACTCTGTTGGGGATATTTTAGGCTCTTACCATAACTAACTTGTTTTGTGAATTAGTCCCAAGCTTGCTTTATTTTGTTGATACAACCTTTCCCTTCCCCCTTATTTGGATTTAATTGCTTATTGTTTATGATTTCTTTTATTTCGTGAAACTGACTCTTTTCCTTGTTTTCCTTTTGTAACTGTCTTTCAATTATTTAAATACCGCATTTATCATTTTTTTAACGTGCAAATACTTGACAACATGCTATTTATTGTTGCATAAATCATGCTCAACATCATATTCCACTCGTGCGTAATCCATACTATAGCAACGCTTGATGAGTGTTTGCACTCTTCCTATGTATCACCCTTTAAATTCGGAAAGGCGTATTTGCGATAAAACTAGTCGATCTGCGGTGCGTTCGACGGTTCCGTGCCTTTCCCCCTCAAGTTGTCCGCTTGAGAGTCCCAGTCTAGACCTCTATAGCAACCTTACTCCGATTAATTGTACATGCATCATGGTCAAACCTAGCCGGGTTAATATGTTGTCCACATAATAACCCTTTAGGACAAGCCTCACCCAAAAGTCCATCGGGTTTTCCATAATCCCAACGGATGCAATCACGATTGTGTGCATTAATTTGGAGAAATAAGTGTTGATGTGCTAATCATTGTTGTATAAGTAAATGAACCTGGAGGCCGAAAGGGCCTAACTATACTTGTTTTGCAGAAAATGAGGCATGAAGTCCCCAGGTTCGGCATGGTCGGTAGCATACCTTTGCTGAACCTGCGTGAACTGGGGGAGCTGATCGACAAGAGCATCCAGTCTGGAGAGGGTCCTTCTGGGACCAAATAGATTAGTTTTACTTGCTTTCTAAAGGTAATAAGGCCAAGCGCCATTAGTAACATTATCTTATTTAGTGTCGTTTGGGTCGTCTATTTTTAACATTAATGAAATGAGGCAATTATTGGCACTAAATTTCTCCAAATCTATTCGTCTCTAGGCCTACATCGGGAAAAAAGAGGCTCCCAAATTAGGGCACGAATTTACATTCCCGCAATATGTGTTTAAATACTGCAAATATTTCAGAACCCTTACTAACTTGTTTACCTTTTATTTTTCTTTATTTTTTATTATTCTCATCCCCGAAGGTTGGTTCGCACATACTGGCATCATCAGCATATCACACCAGATCTAGAGGCCCTCCACCTCCTCCTCCTCCAAGTAATACAAAGAGCAGAGGGAAAGCTAAAATGGATGACTTAAGTGGTATTCGAAAGGAAAATGCGGAGAATGCGGAAACTTCAGACGGTCGGAGTACTTTGGCACCAAATGATTTGGTTTTACTGTTAGAACAAAAGATACTAGAGTTACAGGGAGAATTTGAGCAGGTCCGCAACTTAGCAAACCTATCCCTCACCCTGAATGTCCCCGATGTCAACCAACAAAACACCAAAAACCCAGCACCTCCCCAAAACACACCAAACCAGCATCCACAAAACCCTCCTGCACCGCATCAATATGCAACTCCACCTCAAAATCTCAATCCTTTAGCGATACCAACTCCACCACAACACCATCATCAAACAATCCAATACCCACCAACCGCTACCTATCACACTCCTCAGAACACACCACAACCCATTCCCGATCCTCAAAACTCAACCAACGATCACCACTACACCCAAGTCCCTCGCACTCACCAAAACAACCCTATATATGTGGAAACCGTACCTCACTCTACTCAACCAATCTCCTATGCACCAGAATCCGCTGAGAAGGACCTGCTCATCAAGAACATGGCTGAGGAACTCAAGAAATTGACAAGTCGAGTTCACGGTGTCGAAGGAGGCAAATGGATAGAGGGTTTGAATTATGAAGACCAATGCATATAGCCGGATGTAGAACTGCCTGAGGGTTACAAACCTCCCAAGTTCGAGATGTTTGACGGTACAGGGGATCCCAGGGTTTATCTAAGGATCTATTGTGACAAACTTGTCGGGGTCAGAAAGGATGAAAAGATCCGGATGAAACTTTTTATGAGGAGTCTTACGGGAGATGCTTTGTCCTGGTACATCAACCAGGATCCTAAGAAATGGTCCAACTGGGTAAGTATGGCGTCTGATTTCATGGACTGATTCAGGTTCAACACAGAAAATGCACCAGATGTTTTCTACATTCAGAACCTCAAGAAGAAGCCCACCGAGACTTTCTGTGAGTATGCTACTTGTTGGAGGTCAGAAGCGGCCAAAGTCAGGCCAGCATTGGACGAGGAACAGATCAACAAATTCTTCGTCAGAGCACAGGATCCACAATACTATGAAAGGTTGATGGTTATTGAAAACCATAAGTTCTCTGATATCATCAAACTTGGTGAAAGGATCGAAGAAGGCATCAAAAGCGGGATGGTAACAAACTTTGAGGCACTACAGGCCATGAACAAAGCATTACAATCAGGCAGCATATCAAAGAAGAAAGACGCGGGGGCAGTAATGGTGGCCCAAGGCCCAAAACCTCCGCCCACATACCAAACACCTCCACCTACATATCAACCCTCATCTCCCAAATATTCCCAACCAGCCACTGTCTATCACACCTATAATTCCCAACCATCTCATTTCTAGTCACCTCCAACTCGTCAAAACTACCCAAGACCACGACCTAATTTTGACCGTAAACCACCCAGAAAATACACCGCTATTGCTGAACCCATCGACCAGCTGTATGAAAGGTTGAAGGCCGCTGGTTACGTCACTCTTATTCCCGCTGTGGCAGTGGAGAACCCGTCTCAATGGGTCAACCCAAACAAAACCTGTGCATATCACTCCGATATGAAGGGGCGCACCATCGACGAGTGCCGAATATTGAAAGATAAAATCCAGACATTGATTGACAACAAGGTCATACAAGCAAAAGAAGTTGCACCCAACATCTGCAATTATCCTCTCCCAGATCATAGGGCGGTGGGATACATGTGATAGAGATAGATGAAGAATGGGATCCTAAGGGGTCAATTGGGCTCATTCGAGAAGGCGATGACTTTAAACCTGCAGTCACACTCACTCCTATTGTAGTACAGACGTAGTCGCCAGTCGAGGTTGAGGCAGCCGCATCGGTTCCATTTGAGGTTGAGGTAGCCCCACCTGCAACCACACATATTCCATTTGAAGTAGAAGTGGCCACACCTTTCACGTTGACAGTATCAACCATACCCCCTTTCGATTCAAAAGCAATACATTGGGATTACATTGCCGAAGCTAGGCGAAGGGGAAATGCAAAGATGGAAGAATCTGATGTTGGACAAGGAATGACCAGGACCGGAAGGGTCTATACACCTGAACACTTGGGAGGATCAAGTAAGGAGGCCACTACCAAGCAGCCTGTCATTGAAACGGGGTCGGATGATCATTGGAGGAAAGTACAGGCGAGGGAATACTCCGTCATTGATCATTTGAACAAAACCCCCGCTCAGATATCCATCCTATCACTGTTGCAAAATTCAGAGGCGCATAAGAATGCTTTGATGAAGGTGTTAAACGAAGCTTACGTACCCAACAATATCACCTGCGGAGAGATGGCCAACATGGTAGGGCAGGTGCTGAAAAGTCATAAGATAACCTTCCACGAGGATGAACTACCGCCTGAAGGGTTGAATCATAACCGAGCATTGCATATCACGGTACAATTTGAAGACAAATTCATTGCCAGAGTCCTGATCGATGGAGGTTCAAGCCTCAACATTTGTTTGTTGGATACTTTGAAAAGATTGGGCAAAGGTTTGCATGAAATACGGGCAGGAAGAATGAACATGAAAGCCTTTGATGGGTCTCAAAGGGCCACGATTGGGGAGATTAATCTTTGTCTGCAGATGGGGCCAACTTGGTTCGACATTGAATTCCAAGTGCTTGACATATCAGCTTCATACAATCTTCTGTTGGGCCGACCTTAGATACATGCTGCTGGGGATGTGGCTTCCACATTACACCAGGTCGTGAAGTTCCAATGGAACCATCAGGAGGTGATCATTCATGGAGACGGGAGTAACCCCATTTACACCAGTCAAACCATCCCGGTTATCGGGAATAAAAGAAGGCTAGCAGGGGAAACTTATCATCACATCGAACATGTCAATGTCGTTGAGAAAGACAAATGGTGGAGTAACAAAATAGAAAGCATACTAGCATGGTCTGGATATGAACCCGGCAAAGGGCTTGGGAAGAATCTCCAGGGCATTACTAAACCTATACAGCTGAAACGTCATGGTACTACCTTCGGGCTCGGATACCAGTATACACGGCAGGAGTATGATGATTGGTCGCCTCCATGGCGTGGACCTTATTGCCCCCTCGAGCAACCAATGCCACATCTGGGTCAAACTTTTCACCAGGCTGATACAATATGGGGAACGGTAGAGGAAGAAGCGTTAGCTGGGCTGAGGAATTTTTTCCTAGAGGACGAGGATATGGATTGCAGTGCAATAATTGAGGAGGAGGAGGAGGAAGAAGGCCTCACCATTCAGACCGTGGAGAAGGGAGCTGTTCTCAAGAACTAGACTGCCACACTATCCCGGGCTCGCCGAGTCCCTGGGTAGCTTGGAAATTAGCCTAATTTTATTTCTATAGCCATGCTAGGCATCTAAGATATTTTTAGTAATTTTTTTTAAAGACTCATTTGTTTCAAAAATAATTGCTCGATTCATCAAGTCGTACTTGTTTTGGATGTTTTCAGTTTTTAACCGATGCATTGCTATTTATTATTCATTATTATCTTCCACACTTTTCTTTCTACAGAATTATTATTACTTTTCCTGATGACCCGGTGACTGTGACATGTAATGAAACAACGCAATATAAGGATAGTGACTCGGAGGAAGAAGATGAAATACCAGAGGAAGTTGTCAGAGAGGTTGAAAACTTTGAGAATAAGCCTAACCTGGACGAAACCGAAGCAGTAAATTTGGGACGCCGAAACCGTCAAGGAGACTCGCATAAGAATTCACTTATCACCGACAGAGAAAGAAGAATACATTCGTTTCCTGAAGGAGTACGAAGATATCTTTGTATGGTCATATGATGACATGACCGGTCTGAGCACATCCATAGTGGCTCACAAGTTGCCCACCAATCCAATGTGTCTGCCAGTGAAGCAGAAACTTAGAAAACTCAAACCAGATATGAGCCTGAAAATCAAGGAGGAAGTTACTAAGCAGATCAAAGCCAAAGTTCTCAGGGTGGTTGAATACCCAACCTAGTTAGCCAACATTGTACCAGTTTCGAAGAAAGATGCGAAAGTCAGAGTATGTGTTGATTATCGAGAATTAAACAGAGCAAGTCCCAAGGACGACTTCCCACTGCCAATATACACATCCTGATCGACAATTGCGCCAAGCATGAGCTCCAATCCTTTGTATATCGCTTCGCGGGTTATCACCAGATCTGGATGGATGAAGAAAACGCGGAGAAAATAGCTTTTATTACACCATGGGGGGTGTACTGCTACAAGATAATTCCATTTGGGCTAAAGAACGCTGGGGCTACTTACATGAGAGACATGACAACCATCTTCCATGATATGATACACAAAGAAATAGAGGTGTATGTTGACGACGTCATTATCAAATCCAAGAGGGCCGCAGATCACATAGCAGACTTAAGAAAGTTCTTTGAAAGGTTAAGGAGGTACAACTTAAAATTGAACCCCGCAAAATGTGCATTCAGGGTTCCCGCAGGAAAGCTGTTTGGATTCATTGTCAGTCGTCGGGGAATCGAGTTGGACCCGTCCAAAGTTAAGGCTATTCAACAGTTACCGCCACTAAGAAGCAAGAAGGACGTGATGAGCTTCCTAGGACATCTCAACTATATCAGTCGCTTCATAGCGCAATCCACAGTCATATGTGAACCCATCTTCAAGATGCTGAGGAAAGATGCTGAAACAAGTTGGACCGAAGATTGGCAGAGGGCTTTCGACAAAATCAAGGAGTACCTGTCCATACCACCAGTCTTGGTCCCGCCGGAACCAGGGCGGCCTTTGCTACTCTATCTTTCTGTATTAGATGGAGCCTTCGGATGTGTTTTGGGACAACATGACGAGACAGGGAGAAAAGAACAAGCTATATACTACTTGAGTAAGAAGTTCACACCTTACGAAGCAAGATATTCTTTGTTGGAACGCACTTGCTGTGCTTTGACTTGGACGGCTCAGAAATTGAGGCATTACTTCTGCGCCTATACCACATATCTCATATCCAGGATGGATCCTCTAAAGTACATCTTTCAGAAGCCCATGCTGACAGGAAAATTAGCTAAATGGCAGATACTGTTAAGCGAGTTCAATATCGTCTATGTAACTCAGAAGGCGGTCAAATGACAGCATTGGCAGACCATCTTGCTGAAAATCCTGAGGTAGGAGAATATGAACCCTTGAAAACGTATTTCCTGATGAAGAAGTGTCGTTCGTGGGAGAAGACATTACTGAAGCATACGACGGTTGGAGGATGTTCTTTGATGGAACTGCAAATTTCAAAATAGTGGGCATTGGATAGATTTTGGTATCAGAAACAGGTCAACACTACCTTGTATCCGTGAAGCTTAGGTTTCCATGCACCAACAACATGGCGGAATATGAGGCTTGCATCATGGGGCTCAATCTGGCCATCGATATGAATATACAGGAGTTACTGGTAATCGATGATTCAGATCTGCTTGTGCACCTGGTACAAGGAGAATGGGCCACCAAGAATTCCAAGATATTGCCATATCTGTACGATGTACAGGAATTGAGAAAGAGGTTCACGAAGATAGAGTTTCGGCATGTTCCCAGAGTTCAGAACGAGTTTTCCGATGCATTGGCCACTTTATCATCCATGATACAACATCCAGACAAGAATTTCATTGATCCCATCGCAGTGAGAATTCATAATCAACCAGCTTACTGCGCTCATATTGAGGAGGAGACGGATGGAAGACCTTGGTTCCACGACATCAAAGAGTACTTGGCAAAGGGAGAATACCTGGAGCATGCAAACCATACTCAGAAATTCACACTTCAGAGGTTGTCCAATCACTTCTTCCACAGCGGAGGAAACTTCTACAGAAGAACTCCTGATTTGGGATTGCTAAGGTGTGTCAACGCAAAAGAGGCTTCTAAGCTACTTGAGGGATACATGCTGGGACCTGCGGCCCGCATATGAATGGTTTTGTCTTGGCCAAGAAGATACTTAGGGCCGGTTATTTTTGGATGACCATAGAGACAGATTGCGTCCAATATGTCCGAAAATGCTACCAATGTCAAGTACATGCCGATATGATAAAAGTGCCGCCAAATGAGCTCAATGCAACAAGCTCACGTTGGCCATTCGACACCTGGGGAATGGATGGCATCGGTCCGATTGAGCTCACTGCTTCAAACGGGCACAGGTTTATTCTAGTGGCCATTGACTACTTCGCAAAATGGGTAGAGGCCGCATCCTACAAAGCTGTAACCAAGAAAGTCGTCGCAGACTTTGTCAAGGACCGGATTGTTTGCCGGTTAAGAGTTCCAGAATCAATCCTCACTGACAATGCCTCCAATCTTAACAGTGATCTGATGAAAGCCATGTGTGAAACTTTCAAAATCAAGCACAAGAACTCCACAACATACATACCTCAGATGAATGGAGTCGTAGAAGCCGCCAACAAGAACATCAAGAAAATACTGAGGAAGATGGTAGAAAATCACAAACAATGGCAGAAGAAGTTACCCTTTGCCCTGTTGGGATACCGTACTACAGTCCGCACATCAATTGGGGCAACTCCCTATTTACTGGTTTATGGTACCGAAGTTGTCATCCCAGCCGAGGTAGAGATTCCTTCTTTAAGGATTGTGAGCACGTGATTTTTGCCCTATATGAATTACTCCCAGAAATTCAAAACAAAATAATTTCTCTCAGTGTTTGCAATTTTGTGGATTTTCGTGGCATTTTCTGGTAATTGTTTGCATTTGTTTGTGCAAGTTTATTTTATTTTTAATTAACGAAAAATACAAAATATTGCATGCGCATATAGGAATTAATTGCATTTTTGCATTAATTAGTAATCAAGTTATTTTACAAAAAGAAAATCAAAAAATGTGTAATTTGCACTTTTAATTTTAACTTTTATATTTAAGTAGTTTTTCTTTTAATTTATTTCTAGTTAATTGTGTTAACTATCATTTAGGTTTACTTAGTGACAATATTGAGTTAATTAGCTTCTAAGATTTAATGTAGGAATTATATTAATTTTGAGAGAAGAAAAAAAAGAGAAAAGGAAAAGGATTTGTGTTAAATTTGTTTTGAAATGAAAAGAAGAGGAAATTGGGCCAGTTTTGAATTAAACATCCAGCCCAAACCTTTCCCCTCTTAAGACCGGATCACCAAGCCCCAAATGCCCAACCCGGTCCAGCCCCTTCTCCTAACCAAACGACGCCGTTTCATGGCAATTTAATCCTAGCCGTCTAGGTTGCTTGATCTAACGGTTCACAAGCCTGGGTCGTTTAGTATATAACTGTCCTAAACCTCTCACCCCCACCCCCCTCTCATCATCTCCCTCATTCCCATTCCCAAATTCAGAGACCTCAGAGAAACCCTAGAAGCCGTCGGGATTTCCCACCACCATTGATGGCGGCGCCACCACCAATCACCCCTAAATTAACACCCCTTGACCGCAATGAACCCCTCATCCCAAATCCCTGACCCATTCTCCTCGAATCCCCCTGGATTTGTTCAAATTTTAGATCAAAGGCGGAACCCTAAAACCCTAAATTCTTCCAAATCAAAATCCCGTTGAAAATTTCTGTCCATTTCGAATTTATTCATGTGTTCTTGATAAGAGCACATGATTAATATCGAATTGGACCAGAAAAATGGGAAGTTTCTTCTGAAGACTCGAGCTCTATTTCTTGTTGGCCAAAATATGTCGGGTATTTCCTGTCTCTTCGCTATTTTTCCTCATTAATTGCTTTCATTTGTTCTGTCCGTCTTCCATTCCTTTCTTTTCTCTGATTCTGCCTCACTTCTAGCTTCTTAAAGATTGTTCGACATGCATGTTAGTTTAAAACTGTTTAGGTCGTATAGTCTGTTTAGTTAAGATAGCCTCTATTTGTTAATTTCAGTCTGTTTAATTACATTCTTTATTTGATTCTGGTTTGCCCTCTTCAGTAAATTGGGTTTCGATTTGGGTTTAGGGTCGTCCTTTTAGATTTCAGTCATGGTTTGGTTTGTTTTTGAATGAATTCAGCCCATAGTCACTTTTGACCCACACCCGTTTGGTTTTATTTGGTTAATACAGGGCATTCTGGGGGTTAGTTTGGGAAGTTTAGGGTGGGGAATCTTTTAGCAACTGTTAGGAAACTTCCAGAAGCTGCATAATGTGTTAACTTGGGAAACAAGTCAGTAAGTGAGGGTCACCTAAGCTAAAATTAAAATTCAAAAGGGGGCAAGGGGTAAAAACCAAAATCTGAGAGCTGCCCTACTTGGCTTGCCTATAAAGGCACATTAACTTGCCTTTCAAGAGGAGGACCAGACCTTAGAGAGCGAGAATACCCAAAAAGATCCAAGAGCCTTGGAGATAGAAAAATCTGAGAGATTCAAGAGCTAAAAATATACATAAATCCAAACGGCTGAGCACATCACTGTTTCAGTAAAATTTCTTCAGTAATTTCTAATTCATTCAAGTTCTGAAATAATTTTGACTCATTTGAGGGTGGAATGATTTAAACTTGGTTTTCTGAAGCTGGTTTTTGAAGTTCATCGTAGTATTGTTTGATTGGGAGTTATTCTGGACTATTTCATACTCTTTTTATCTGGTTGGACTGGGCTGTGGTATTGAAATCCGGCCATATTGCTGTTGTTGTTCCTTGCTACTCATTCCTCCCCTGATTTTGATTTTTTGTGTGAATTCCAAGTATTTCTCCATACCATTGTTAACATATAATGTGCTACAGATTAGAACCAGATTGAAGTCATGTGAAGATTTGAGAATTTGATTTGAAAATTAATAGAAGCATCTGCTATTAATGAGCTGTTGATAGATTTTGCAGTTTTATATCATTAAATGCTTTTGATCTGTAATAATTTGGTTTTCTTTCGAGTGAATTAATCCATGTATTCATATTCAATGGTTTAATGCTGTGTGACTGTTCAGGATAAGTGGTTGGATTCAGAAACATTGGCTCTGTAATAATACATGAAATTTGATGTGTGTATGGGTTGCTAAACATGTTATAAAGGGGAATCGTTTGAGTACATCAGTTTGGTGTTTGTAGCTTGAAATTAGGAGTTGTCATGCTCTAATATCGTCTGGGTTTTGTTCTGCAATTGTGGGAACTTTGCATTGTCACATTCGATTAGAAATATGCGAGTTTCAAATACTTTATGTTTATTTGTGAAGGGTAGCTTAGAGATTAAGGTGCAAGCAATGATTGTTTGATTAGTGTGTCACAATGGTTATCATTTGGAATGTGTTTGACTTAAAACGTTTTGGGCAGTAGGGCCATTTTAATTCTATAAGGTGTATGATCATTTTAGAGGGGTTCTTAAATTTTGCTAACCTTTTGTATTGTTTATGAAATTACGATCAGTCATATGGCAGCATTAGTTATGGATTACAAACATGAAATCCCCATTTCCCTTTTCTGTTTACAGTTTTTTTAGGTGATGTTTTCCTCCTCGTTGTGCTATTCTAATTAGTGACGTTATTCCTGTTTTCACCATATTTGAGTTATGTTTGCTTTTGCTACTCTATGGGTTCAATGTGCAACCCGTTGGCATTTGACTTGGGCGTACCTCAGAGAGCTGAGCCATCCGCTTAGGCCCAAACGAAGTGTATTGTGGTGGTTCCTTCGGGACATTGGGCTTCGCTTTGGGCCAAGGCAAATTCTGGAATGGGTATAGGGTGGATCTCACTTAGTTTTAATTTTAGAATCCCTTTTCATCTCAACTATGGTTTCTTGGTCTTTTTTAAAATCAGGAGTCCTTGTAGTTGACGGAAGTGAATCATAATGGACAATAATAGTTCATGACTATCTGAGCTTTAGTTCAAATATCCTTTAAAAATAGAATTGAGGTGCGCCACGCCAAATAAAATCACAAATTGTGTGGCCCTCTTTAATTATTCCTTTAAAATACTTAGAACTTGAGGCGTGCCATTTAGCAAATTCCATGGCCCTCGCAAAATGCAAACGCGTAGTTGCTTTAGGCGCGTGTTTAATAATATTACTTTCTTAAACTCGGGTGCACATTTATGTGACCCAAATCCAAATCCCAACGAAGTTAAAATATGTCAAAAATCACGGGTGCAATTATGTGACGTGGTTCAAGACGTGTTTTAACGACGTTGTAATTCTCGTTAAAATATGAATAAAAGCGGTTGAAAAGTTAAAATTTGCACATAGGTTCATAATTGTTAAAATCAGATAATTTAAGCCGGATATGACAGTTGAGCGACCGTGCTAGAACCATGGAACCTGGGAATGCCTAACACCTTCTCCCGGGTTAACAGAATTCCTTACTCGGATTTCTGGTTCGCGGACTGTTAAACAGAGTCATTCTTTTCCTCGATTCGGGATTCAACCGGTGACTTGGGACACCATAAATCTCCCAAGTGGCGACTCTGAATTCTCTTAATAAACGAATTCCGTTTCGATTGTCACTTCAAGTTGGAAATAACTCCCCATTTATTATACCCTTTCCGGGGGTGTAGTGAAAAAAGGAGGTGCGACAAGGATCATACAGGAAGCCAAACTCAGCGATGTAGAATGGATAAGGAGCCGCTATGAGCAATTAGCCCTTATAGATGGAAAAAGAATGAACGCAGTATGTCACGGTCAGCTTTATCAGAACACAATGTCCAGAGCTTTCAACAAAAGGGTCAAACCAAGGTAGTTTGCACCAGGACAGCTGGTACTAAAGAAGATCTTCCCGCATCAAGATGAAGCCAAAGGGAAATTCTCTCCCAACTGGCAAGGTTCCTACATAGTTCCCAGGGTACTAACAGGGGGAGCACTCATACTTGCAGAAATGGACGGAGAAGTTTGGCCGAAACCAATCAATTCAGACGCGGTCAAGAGATACTATGTTTAGACTAACATTTCTTCATATGATGTAATTGAACTACACTTGACCTAATTCCCGTTTAAGAAGGGATACGTAGGCAGCCCTGTGGGTTCGGTCATATCATAATAAAATTTTAGTTTCCCCCCAGAACCCGAAACTGGGGCAGAATTTTGAGGAGGACCCTCAAAATTCTGGAGCAAGTCCAGCCGACGCCATAGCATGCCAGAAAGTCAAAAATTGGTTAAGAAACTAGGGCAGAATTTTGAGAAGGATTCTCAAAATTCCGAAGAAGGTTCAATAAGTTTCGTCACTCGCAAACGGCCGAAGGATCATCTCCCAAACTGGGGCAGAATATTGAAGAGGACCCTCAAAATTCTAACACAAGAAAGTTGCAATGTCTCTGAAATATGTTACAGTCACTAGTTCATCTAAAATCACTTGATATATGTTTTCTCAAATAACTCTATTTTCATCAATAATTGCATATTTTCGAAAACTCTATTTCTGTAACAGCCAGGTGTTACCCAAGGAAACTCAAACAAGGCCTCCAGAACGGAGGAGATAGCCAGCAGACAAAGGCACGAACCAACCTCCCCTTACAAAACTTACAATTTTTCTTTGGGCGCAGGCACATCTGACCTAACAGTAGCATTCGCAAATATATGCACGCAGCAAAATCACTGTCAATCGGGCCATCAAACACCGAATATATTTCTAGCTAAGAAATACGCTGCTCCTATTTGCCAAGTCCATCTGCATGAGGCTAAGCCCTGCCTCCATATTTGCATGAGGCTAAGCATTGCCTTTGCATGGGACTAAGCCATGCCCCGTATCTTTCATGAGACTAAGCTCTGTCTCACTTCTTGCATGAGGCTAAGCCATGCCTCCCTATTTGCATAAGCCTAAGCATTGCCTTTGCATGGGACTAAGCCATGTCCCGCATCTTGCACGAGACTAAGCTCTGTCTCACATCTTGCATGAGGCTAAGCCCTACCTCCATATTTGTATAAGGCTAAGCTCTGCCTTCCACCTGCATGGGACTAAGCCCTGTCCCGCATCTTGCATGAGGCTAAGCCCTGCCTCCATATTTGCATAAGGCTAAGCAGTGCCTTCTCTTTGCATGGGACTAAACCTTGTCCCGAATCTTTCATGAGGCTAAGCCCTGCCTCCATATCTGCATAAGGCTAAGCATTGCCTTCTCCCTGCAGGGGACTAAGCCCTGTCCCGCATATTGCACGAGACTAAGCTCTGTCTCACATCCTGCATGAGGCTAAGCCCTGACTCCATATTTGCATAAGGCTAAGCACTGCCTTCCGTTTGCATGGGACTAAGCCCTGTCCCAAATTGTGCATGAGGCTAAGCTCTGCCTCCATATCTACATTTGGCTAAACACTGCCTTCTTTCTGCATGAGACTAAGCTCTGTCTCCATCTGCATGAGGCTAAGCACTGCCTCCACATCTGCATAAGGCTAAGCACTGCCTTCTCATGGGACTAAGCATTGTCCCTCCTTGCATAAATGTTGCTCTATTTCAGCACTATCTATTTGCTCCTCTTTCAGGCTAAGCTCTACCCTCAACCTCACAAGACTAAGCCTCGTCTTGTTGATTTTAGCATCATATTATTACATCTCATGGGCTGAAATATCGCCAACTTGTCCAAAGGCGTCATTGTCTAAAGGCATCATCCTTATAGCCAGAAGACACCATGACATGGCCTGAGGATCTCTCAAATTTGCATATCATTATTCAAAGGCGTCATGGTTCAGAGGCACCATCCTTATGGCCTGAGAACATCATTTCATGGCCTGCAAATCTCCTATCTCACAATTCATGGCCCAGGACACCATAGTCTAAGGACATTATCTGCACCGTCCAAAGGCAATCTTTCATTGTCCAAAGGGAATTTGCATCACGTTTAAATTCTCGCAGTAATCTATGTACTTGCATGCATCGTATTTTGAGTTTGCAGGTGATCCCGGAGGTAACCATTTTTTAAATAGGAGCAGCCTTCGCTCTGATTTCCGCTCGTACCAGTTTTCACTTGCCATTCCTAACCGATTCTCATCAGTTACCCATCCTATCCCGTGATATCCAGCTATCTGCCCTATAATATATCCGATACATTCTGGATTAGCAATCATAACTCCATCAGACATTACCCTTCACAAAAGAACCTTTGCGGGAACGGGCCGCCATTCTTATAACAACTCCATCAGCTTCTGCTCGTCGTTGGATCTAGAACTACACATGGCCTGATTCCTGTAAAACCAGGGATATGTAGGCAGCTAGGGGTGTTCAAAACTGATCCGAAATCGAAAACCGCTAATTGAAGCTTAATGGCTTACTGGTAACGGGTTAACGGCTTAACGGATGGGAACGGATTGAAAATACTTTATAACGGCTTATCGATTTGGGGGTGGATTATTCAATTTTCTTAAAGGATAATCCGTTAACTCGTTAAGAATATATATATATATATATATATATATATATATA
>NW_017677407.1:0-249 GCF_001879085.1 Nicotiana attenuata
GATTGGAGCCCTAATGTTGGCAAAAGGCGACTAGGGAAAGGAGGACCTAGGTCTAAAAGGCGCAACTCAGGGATTGGAGCCCTAATGATGGCTAAAAGGTAAAAAGTTCAACTTTGGGATTGGAGCCCTAATATTGGCAAAAGGCGACTAGGGAATGGAGGCCCTATGTCTAAAAGGCGCAACTCGGGGATTGCAGCCCTAATGTTGGCTAAAAGGTAAAAAGCTCAACTCAAGGATAGGAGCCCTAAT
>NW_017677407.1:5206-5777 GCF_001879085.1 Nicotiana attenuata
GCAACTCAGGGATTGGAGCCCTAATGTTGGCTAATAGGTAAAAAAACTCAACTCAGGGATAGGAGCCCTAATGTTGGCAAAAGGCGACTAGGGAATGGAGGCCCTATGTGTAAAAGGCGCAACTCAGGGATTGGAGGCCCTATGTCTAAAAGGCGCAACTCAGGGATTGGAGCCCTAATGTTGGAGCCCTAATGTTGGCTAAAAGGTAAGAAGCTCAACTCAGGAATTAGAGCCCTAATGTTGGCAAAAGGCGACTAGGGAATGGAGGCCTTAAGTCTAAAAGGCGCAACTCAGGGATTGGAGCCCTAATGTTTGCTAAAAGGTAAAAAGCTCAACTCAGGGATTGGAGCCCTAATGTTGGGAAAAGGCGACTAGGGGATAGAGGCCCTATGTCTAAAAGGCGCAACTCAGGGATTGGAGACCTAATGTTGGCTAAAGGGTAAAATGCTCAACTCAGGGATTGGATCCCTAATGTCGGAAAAAGGCGACTAGGGAATGGAGGCCCTATGTGTAAAAGGCGCAACTCAGGGATTGGAGCCCTAATGTTGGCTAATAGGTAAAAAAACTCAAC
>NW_017677407.1:10834-11449 GCF_001879085.1 Nicotiana attenuata
AAAAGGCGCAACTCAGGGATTGGAGCCCTAATGTTGGCTAAAAGGTAAAAAGCTCAACTCAGGGATTGGAGCCCTAATGTTGGGAAAAGGCGACTAGGGGATAGAGGCCCTATGTCTAAAAGGCGCAACTCAGGGATTGGAGACCTAATGTTGGCTAAAGGTTAAAAAGCTCAACTCAGGGATTGGAGCCCTATTGTTGGCTAATAGGTAAAAAACTCAACTCAGGGATAGGAGCCCTAATGTTGGCAAAAGGCGACTTGGGAATGGAGGCCCTATGTCTAAAAGGCGCAACTCAGGGATTGGAGCCCTAATGCTGGCTAAAAGGTAAAAAGCTCAACTCAAGGATTGGAGCCCTAATGTCGGCAAAAGGCAAATAGGGAATGGAGGCCCTATGTCTAAAAGGCGCAACTCAGGGATTGGAGCCTTAATGTTGGCTAATAGGTAAAAAACTCAACTCAGGGATAGGAGCCCTAATGTTGGCAAAAGGCGACTAGGGAATGGAGGCCCAATGTCTAAAAGGCGCAACTCAGGGATTGAAGCCCTCATGTTGGCTAAAAGGTAAAAAGCTCAACTCAGGGATTGGAGCCCTAATGTTGGGAAAAGGCGACTAGGGGA
>NW_017677407.1:14589-14799 GCF_001879085.1 Nicotiana attenuata
AAGCTCAACTCAGGAATTGGAGCCCTAATGTTGGCAAAAGGCGACTAGGGAATGGAGGCCCTATGTCTAAAAGGCGCAAGTCAGGGATTGGAGCCCTAATGTGTGCTAAAATGTAAAAAGCTCAACTCAGGGATTGGAGCCCTAATGCTGACAAAAGGCAACTAAGGAATGGAGGCCCTATGTCTAAAAGGCGCAACTCAGGGATTAGAG
>NW_017677407.1:19809-20091 GCF_001879085.1 Nicotiana attenuata
CGCAACTCAGGGATTGGAGCCCTAATGTTGGCTAAAAGGTAAAAAGCTCAACTCAAGGATTGGAGCCCTAATGTCGGCAAAAGGCGACAAGGGAATGGAGGCCCTATATCTAAAAGTCGCAACTCAGGGATTGGAGCCCTAATGTTGGCTAAAAGGTAAAAAGCTTAACTCAGGGATTCGAGCCCTAATGTTGGCAAAAGGCAACTAGGGAACGGAGGCCCTATGTCTAAAAGGCGCAACTCAGGGATTGGAGCCTTAATGTTGGCTAATAGGTAAAAAACT
>NW_017677407.1:25303-25515 GCF_001879085.1 Nicotiana attenuata
GCTAAAAGGTGAAAAGCTCAACTTAGGGATTGGAGCCCTAATGTTGGCTAAAAGGTAAAAAGCTCAACTCTGGGATTGGAGCCCTAATGTTAGCAAAAGGCGACTAGGGAATGGAGGCCCTATGTCTAAAAGGCGCAACTCAGGGATCGGAGCCCTAATGTTGGCGAAAAAGGTAAAAAGCTCAACTCAGGGATTGGATCCCTAATATTGGC
>NW_017677407.1:30530-30746 GCF_001879085.1 Nicotiana attenuata
AATGTTGGCTAAAAGATAAAAAGCTCAACTCAGGGATTGGAGCCCTAATGTTGGCAAAAGGCGACAAGGGAATGGAGGCACTATGTCTGAAAGGCGCAACTCAAGGATTGGAGCCCTAATGTTTGCTAAAAGGTAAAAAGCTCAACTTAGGGATTGGAGCCCTAATGTTGGCAAAAGGAGACTAAGGATTGGAGGCCCTATGTCTAAAAGGCGCAA
>NW_017677408.1:0-438 GCF_001879085.1 Nicotiana attenuata
GCAGGGATTAGCCTCATGCAGATATCGAGGCAGGGATTAGCCTCATGCAGGTACGGAGGCAAGGATTAGCATCATGCAAGTATGGAGGCAGGGATTAGCCTCATGCAAATATGGAGGCAGGGATTAGCCTCATGCAGCTATGGAGGCAAGGATTAGCCTCATGCAAATATGGAGGCAGGGATTAGCCTCATGCAAGTATAGAGGCAAGGATTAGCATCATGAAATTATTGAGGCAAGGATTAGCCTCATGCAGATTTAGAGGCAAGGATTAGCCTCATGCAGATATCGAGGCAGGGATTAGCCTCATGCAGGTACGGAGGCAAGGATTAGCATCATGCAAGTATGGAGGCAGGGATTAGCCTCATGCAAATATGGAGGCAGGGATTAGCCTCATGCAGCTATGGAGGCAAGGATTAGCCTCATGCAAATATGGAGGCA
>NW_017677408.1:5122-6049 GCF_001879085.1 Nicotiana attenuata
AGGGATTAGCCTCATGCAAATATGGAGGCAGGGATTAGCCTCGTGCAGCTATGGAGGCAAGTGTTAGCCTCATGCAGCTATGGAGGCAAGGATTAGCCTCATGCAAATTTGGAGGAAGGGATTAGCCTCGTGCAGATATGGAGGCAGGGATTAGCCTCATGCAGGTATGGAGGCAAGGATTAGCCTCATGCAATTATAGAGGCAAGGATTAGCATCATACAAGTATGGAGGCAGGGATTAGCCTCATGCAAATATGGAGCCAGGGTTTAGCCTCATGCAGCTTTGGAGGCAAGGATTAGCCTCATGCAAATATTGTGGCAAGGATTAGCCTCATGCAGATTTGGAGGCAGGGATTAGCCTCATGCAGATATCGAGGCAGGGATTAGGCTCATGCAGGTACGGAGGCAATGATTAGCATCATGCAAGTATGGAGGCAGGGATTAGCCTCATGCAAATATGGGGGCAGGGATTAGCCTCATGCAGCTATGGAGGCAAGGATTAGCCTCATGCAAATATGGAGGCAGGGATTAGCCTCATGCAAGTATAGAGGCAAGGATTAGCCTCATGAAATTATTGAGGCAAGGATTAGCCTCATGCAGATTTAGAGGCAAGGATTAGCCTCATGCAGATATCGAGGAAGGGATTAGCCTCATGCAGGTACGGAGGCAAGGATTAGCATCATGCAAGTATGGAGGCAGGGATTAGCCTCATGCAAATATGGAGGCAGGGATTAGCCTCATGCAACTATGGTGGCAAGGATTAGCCTCATGCAAATATGGAGGCAAGGATTAGCCTCATGCAAGTATGGAGGAAGGGATTAGCCTCGTGCAAATATGGAGGCAGGGATTAGCCTCATGCAGCTATAGAGGCAAGTATTAGCCTCCTGCAGCTATGGAGGCAAGGATTAGCCTCATGCAAATATGGAGG
>NW_017677408.1:10410-10753 GCF_001879085.1 Nicotiana attenuata
GGATTAGCCTCATGAAAATATGGAGGAAGGGATTAGCCTCGTGCAGATATGGAGGCAGGGATTAGCCTCATGCAGGTATGGAGGCAAGGATTAGCCTCTTGCAATTATGGAGGCAGGGATTAGCCTCGAGCAAATATGGAGACAGGGATTAGCCTCATGCAAATATGAAGGAAGGGATTAGCCTCATGCAAATATGGAGGCAGGGATTAGCCTCGTGCAGCTATGGAGGCAAGTGTTAGCCTCATGCAGCTATGGAGGCAAGGATTAGCCTCATGCAAATTTGGAGGAAGGGATTAGCCTCGTGCAGATATGGAGGCAGGGATTAGCCTCATGCAGGTATGGA
>NW_017677408.1:11630-12289 GCF_001879085.1 Nicotiana attenuata
GCAGGGATTAGCCTCATGCAGCTATGGAGGCAAGGATTAGCCTCATGCAAATATGGAGGCAAGGATTAGCCACATGCAAATTTGGAGGTAGGGATTAGCCTCATGCAGATATCGAGGCAGGGATAAGCCTCATGCAGGTATGGAAGCAAAGATTAGCATCATGCAAGTATGGAGGCAGGGATTAGCCTCATGCAAATATGGAGGAAGGGATTAGCCTCATGCAGCTGTGGAGGCAAGGATTAGCCTCATGCAAATATGGAGGCAGGGATTAGCATCATGCAAGTATGGAGGCAGGGATTAGCCTCATGCAAATATGGAGGCAAGGATTACCCTCATGCAGCTATGGAGGCAAGGATTAGCCTCATGTAAATATGGAGGTAAGGATTAGCCTCATGCAGATTTGGAGGCAGGGATTATCCTCATGCAGATGTCGAGGCAGGGATTAGCCTCATGCAGGTACGGAGGCAAGGATTAGCATCATGCAAGCTTGGAGGCAGGGATTAGCCTCATGCAAATATGGAGGCAGGGATTAGCCTCATGCAGCTATGGAAGCAAGCATTAGCCTCATGCAAATATGGAGGCAGGGATTAGCCTCATGCAAGTATAGAGGCAAGGATTAGCATCATGCAAGTATGGAGGAAAGGATTAGCCTCATGCAA
>NW_017677408.1:16638-17253 GCF_001879085.1 Nicotiana attenuata
GGATTAGCCTCATGCAAATATGGAGGAAGGGATTAGCCTCGTGCAGATATGGAGGCAGGGATTAGCCTCATGCAGGTATGGAGGCAAGGATTAGCCTCTTGCAATTATGGAGGCAGGGATTAGCCTCGAGCAAATATGGAGACAGGGATTAGCCTCAAGTAGATATGGAGCCTAGGATTAGATTCATGCAGATAGGGAGGCAAGGATTGGTCTCATGCAATTGGGGAAGCAAAGATTAGCCATGCAGGTATAGAGGCAAGGTTTAGCCTCCTCTAATTAGGAGGCAAGACTAGCCTCATGCAGCTATGGAGGAAGGGATTAGCCTCATGCAAATATGGAGGCACGGATAGCCTCATGCAGCTATGGAGGCAATGATTAGCGTCAAGCAAATATGGAGGCAAGGATTAGCCTCATGCAGATATCGAGGCAGGGATTAGCCTCATGCAGGTACGGAGGCAAGGATTAACATCATGCAAGTATGGAGGCAAGGATTAGCATCATGCAAATATGGAGGCAGGGATTAGCCTCATGCAGCTATAGAGGCAAGGATTAGCCTCATGCAAATATGGAGGCAAGGATTAGCATCATGCAAGTATGGAGGCAGGGATTAGCCTC
>NW_017677408.1:25210-27911 GCF_001879085.1 Nicotiana attenuata
GCCTCATGAATTTGGAGGCAAGGATTATCCTCATGCATATATGGAGGCAAGGATTAGCCTCATGCAATTATGGGGAGGCAAGGATTAGCCTCATGCAAATATGGAGGCAGGGATTAGACTCATGCAAATGTGGAGGCACGGATTAGCCTCGTGCAATTATGGAGGCAGGGATTAGCCTCATGCAAGATATGGAGGCAAGGATTAGCCTCATACAATTATGGGCACGAAAGGATTAGCCTCATGCAAATAAGGAGGCGGGGATTAGGCTCATGCAAATATGGAGGCAGGGATTAGCCTCATGCAGCTACAGAGGCAAGGATTAACCTTATGCAAATATGGAGGCAAGGGGCAGGGATTAGCCTCATGCCGGTATGGAGACAAGTATTAGCCTTATGCAAGTATGGAGGCGGGGATTAGCCTCGTACAGGTATGGAGGCAAGGGTTAGCCTCATGCAACTATTGAGGCAAGGATTAGCCTCATGCAAATATGGAGGCAGGAATTAGCCTCATGCAAGATATGGAGGCAAGGATTAGCCTCATGTAGATATGGAGGCAGGGATTAGCCTTATGCAAGATATGCAGGCAAGGATTAGCCTCATGCAATTGTGCAGGCAATGATTAGCCTCATGCAGGTATGGAGACAGGGATTAGACTCATGCAATTAGAGAGCCAAGGATTAGCCTCATGCAGATATGGAGGCAAGGATTAGCCTCATGCAATTATAGGGAGGCAAGGATTAGCCTCATGCAAATATGGAGGCAGAGATTAGCCTCATGCGAATATGGAGGCTGGGATTAGCCTCATGCAGCTATGGAGGCAAGGATTAGCCTCATGCAATTATGGAGGCAAGGATTAGCCTCATGCAGATATTGAGGCAGGGATTAGCCTCATGCAGGTATGGAGGCAAGGATTATCCTCATGCAAGTATGGAGGCAGGATTAGCCTTATGCGGATATGGAGGCGAGGATTAGCCTCATGCAGGTGTGGAGGCAAGGATTAGCCTCATGTAAATATGGAGGCAGGGATTAGCCTCATGCAGATATGAAGGCAAGGATTAGCCTCATGCAGGTGTGGAGGCAAGGATTTGCCTCGTGCAAATATGGAGGTAGGGATTAGCCTCATGCAAATATGGAGGCAGGCGTTGGCCTGATGCAATTATAGAGGCAGGGATTAGCCTCATGCAAGGTATGGAGGCAAGGATTAGCCTCATACAATTTTGGGCACGAAAGGTTTAGCCTCATGCAAATATGGAGGCGGGGATTAGCCTCATGCAAATATGGACGCACGGAATAGCCTCATGCAGCTATAGAGGCAAGGATTAACCTCATGCAAATATGGAGGCACGGATTAGCCTCATGCAGATATGGAGGCAGGGATTAGCCTCATGCAGGTATGGAGGCAAGTATTAGCCTTATGCAAGTATGGAGGCAGGGATTAGCCTCGTGAAAATATGGAAGCAGGGATTAGCCTCGTGCAGGTATGGAGGCAAGGATTAGCCTCATGCAAATGTGGAGGTAGGGATTAGCCTCAGGCAGATACGGAGGCAAAGATAAGCCTCATGCAATTATGGGGAGGCAAGGATTAGCCTCATGCAAATATGGAGGCAGGGATTAGCCTCATGCAGCAATGGAGGAAAGGATTAGCTTCATATATGATTAGCCTCATGCAGATATGGAGGCAGGGATTAGCCTGATGCTGGTTTGGAGGCAGGGATTAGCCTCATGCAGCTATGGAGGAAAGGATTAGCCTAATGCAAATATGGAGGCAAGGATTAGCCTAATGAAGATATGGAGGCAGGGATTAGACTCATGCAAGATATGGAGCCAAGGATTAGCCTCATGCAAAAATGGAGGCAGGAATTAGCCTCATGCAAGATATGGAGGCAAGGATTAGCCTCATGCAGATATGGAGGCAAGGATTAGCCTCATGCAAGATATGGAGGCAAGGATTAGCCTCATGCAAGTGTGGAGGCAAGGATTAGCCTCATGCAATTGCGGAGGCAAGGATTAGCCTCATGCAGGTATGGAGGCAGGGATTAGCCTCATGCAATTAGGGAGGCAAGGATTAGCCCCATGCAGATATGGAGGCAAGGATTAGCCTCATACAATTATGGGGAGGCAAGGATTAGCCTCATGCAAATATGGAGGCAGGGATTAGCCTAATGAAAATATGGGGGCTGGGATTAGCCTCATGCAGCTATGGAGGCAAGGATTAGCCTCATGCAATATGGAGGCAATGATTAGCCTCATGCCGATATGGAGGCAGGGAGAGGCAAGGATTAGCCTTATGTGGATATGGAGGCGAGGATTAGCCTCATACAGGTGTGGAGGCAAGGATTAGACTCATGTAAATATGGAGGCAGGGATTAGCCTCATGCAGATATGGAGGCAAGGATTAGCCTCATGCAGGTGTGGAGGCAAGGATTTGCCTCGTGCAAATATGGAGGCAGGGATTAGCCTTATGCAAATATGGAGGCAGGGATGAGCCTCATGCAGGTAAGGAGGCAAGGATTATCCTCATGCGAGTATGCGGGACATGACTTAGTCCTATGCAAAGAGCGAGTAGCAAATAGGAGTAGTATATGTCTTAGCTGGAGATATATTCGGTGTCTGATGGCCCAATTGATAGTGATGTTGTTACGTGTATATATTTGCAGACTCTATCGCTACGTCAGATGTACCTGTGTTCAAAGAAAAATTGT
>NW_017677408.1:30205-30738 GCF_001879085.1 Nicotiana attenuata
AGCCTCATGCAATTATGGGGAGGCAAGGATTAGCCTCATGCAAATATGGAAGCAGGGATTAGCCTCATGCAACAATGGAGGAAAGGATTAGCCTCATACAAATATGGAGGCAAGTATTAGCCTCATGCAGATATGGAGGCAGGGATTAGCCTCATGCTGGTTTGGAGGCAGGGATTAGCCTCATGCAAGTATAGAGGAAGGTATTAGCCTCATGCAAATATGGAGGCAGGGATTAGCCACATGCAGCTATGGAGGAAAGGATTAGCCTCATGCAGCTATGGAGGCAAAGATTAGCCTCATGCAAATATGGAGGCAAGGATTAGCCTCATGCAATTATGGAGACAGGGATTAGCCTCATGCAAATATGGAAGCAGGGATTAGCTTCAAGCAGATATGCAGGCATGGATTAGGCTCATGCAATTATGGGGAGGCAAGAATTAGCCTCATGCAGGTATGGAGGCAAGGAGTAGCCTCATGTAATTTGGGAGGCAAGATTATCCTCATGCATATATGGAGGCAAGGATTAGCCTCAT
>NW_017677409.1:0-30479 GCF_001879085.1 Nicotiana attenuata
CTACCGGGCCCCGGCCCCCTCCGGCGCCTCCGTAACAGCCGGCCGTGGTCCGCGCCCCCGGCCGTTTGGGGCCTCCCGCCGCTTTCGCGTTTCTGGCCCGTCCCCTCCCCCCCCCTGTACTTTGGGTCCTGGTGGGGCGGGGATGGCCCCTGATTGTTTCTTCGGTCGGTCTTTGTGTCCCGGCGCATCCGTACGGTGCTGCTCGGTGCCCGCATCCCTGCCGGGCCGCCCGGTCGCCGGCGTGGTACCCCGCCCCCGCCCGTTGTTCCCGTCTTGCGGCTGTTCGCGTCTTCTGGCGTCCCTGCCCCCCCTGTCCTTCTGGTCCTGCGGGGCGGTCCCCTTTGATTTCCTCGGTTGTCTTTGCTGTCCCGGCCGCCTCTTCGGGTGCTCCGTGCTCCGGGCTCCCTCGGGCCCCCTGGCCGCGCGGTGTGGTCCTATCGCCCCTGACCCGTGTGGGCCTCGCGCGGCTGTTCTGCGATTTGTCTGAGCCGTCTCCCCCAGCCCCACTCTCCTTTGGCTCCTGGCCGCGCTCGCCCCGTGCCCCCGGTTTCTTCGGTGTTCTGTTGGCTGTCCCGCTCCTCTCTCCGTGCCCCGCCGCTCCGGGCCCGGCTCCCCTCCGGGACCCCGGTCGCCGCGTTGGGGTCACCTCCACCCGCCCCTTTGGGCCTCGCCCCGCGCGCCTACTTCCAGTGCGTGTTTTTTCCGGGCCGTCCCTCTGCCCCCCCCTTGTCACCTTTGGTCCCTGCTGGGGCGGTGCCTTGTTTCTCGGTCGTCTTTGCTGGTCCCCGGCCGCCTCTTCGGGCGGCGTTCCGGGCCCCGGCTGCCCTCCGGGCCCCGGTCGCCGGCGTTGGGTCGCCCCGCCCCTGCCCGTTTGGCCCTCCCGCGGCTTGTCGCGTTTTCTGGCGCCCCTGCCCCCCTGTCCTTTGGTCCTGGGCGGGGCGGTGCCCCTTGTTTTCTTCGGGTGTCTTTGATGTCCCGGCCGCCCCCTTTTTTTTTTTTCGGTTGCCCCCCTTTTCCCGGGCCCGGCCCCCTCCGGGCCCTCGTCCGCCGGGTGGTCCGCCGCCCCGCCCGTTTGGGGCCTCCCGCCGCTTTCGCGTTTTGCCTGGCGGTCCCCTGCCACCCCCCATTGTCCTTTGTCCGGTGGCGCGGTTGCCCCTTGTTTCTTCGGTCGTGCTTGCTGTTCCCGGCCCGCCTCTTCGGCGCTTCGGGCCCCCTCCCTAGCGGGCCCCCGGTCGCCGGCGTGGTCCACCCGCCCCCCGCGCCCGTTTGGCCCTCCGCGGCTTCGCGTTTCTGGCCGTCCCGCCCCCCCTGTCCTTTGGTCCTGGCGGGGCGGTCCACTTGTTCTTCGGCTTGTCTTTGCTGTCCCGGCCGCCTCTTCGGTGCTCCGGGCGCCTGGCTCGTCCGGGCCCCTGGGCGGGCCGGTGTGGTCCCTAGCCCTCCACGTTGGGCCCCTCGCGCGGCTTTCGCGTTTTTCTCCCCGTCCCCTCCCCCTCTCCTTCACATAGCTCCTGGCGGTCCGGTGCCCCTGGTTTTCTCGGTCGTCTTTGCTGTCCCGGCCGCCACTTCGGCGCTCGGGCTCGGCTCCCTTCGGCACCCCACAGAAAAAAAAACCACACCCCAAACCACCACACCACACCCACACCCCGGCCCCCGGCCGCCGGCGTGCTCCCCCCGCAGCCGCTCTCTACGCGGCCTCGCGCAGGCTTTTCGCGTTTTCTCGCGCTCACCCTCGCCCCCCTCGCTCTCCTTTCTCGCTCTGGCGGGGCCCGTGCCCCTGGTTTCTTCGGGTCGTCTTTGCTGTCCCGGCCGCCTCTCGGCGCTCCGTGCCCGGCTCCCTCTGGGCCCGGCCGCCCGGGTGGTCGCTCGCCCCCGCCCGTTTGGCCTCTCCCATAACCCGCCGCGCCGATCTCTCCGCTGCTTCCTCCTCCCGGCCGTCCCCTGCCCCCCCTGTCTTCTTTGGTCCCTGGCGGGGCGTCTCTCTCTCTCTCGCGTCGTCCCTCGCTTCGCGCTGCCTCTTCGGCGCCCTGGGCCCGGCTCCCTCCGGCCCCCGGCCCGCCGGCGTGGTTTCCCTCCCCCTGCCCTTTGGGCCTCGCCCGGCTACTCGCGCTCTCTGTTGTCCACTGCCCCCCTGTCCTTTGGTCCCGGTCTGCGGTGCCCTGGTTCTCCTCTCGCGCCCTCGTCCTTTGCTGTCTCCCGCTGCCTCTTTCGGGCGCTCCCGGCCCGGCTCCCCCCGGCCGGTCGCCGCAGTGGTCCACTCCCCCGGCCCTTGGGCCTTGCGCGCAGCGCTTTCGCGTTTTTCCCGGGCCGTCCCCTGCCCCCCCCTGTCCTTTTGGTCCTGGTGGGCACCAACACCACACACACACCAAAAAAAACACAGAACGCAACCAAAAAGAGAGAATAGCACAACATAATTGTTATGTCGTCGTCTTTGCTGGTCGCCGGCCGCTCTCTCCGCGCCCGCTCCCCGCGCCCGGCTCTCCCGGCCCCGTCCGCCGCGTGGTCCCCCGCCCCCGCCCCGTTTGGCCCCTCCCGCGCTTTCGCGCATTCTCTCGCCGCTTCAGACCACTGTCCTTTGGTCCTGGCGGGGCGATAGACCAACCCTCAATGTCAATTTACATTACAAGATATCGATCCTTTGATGTCCCGGCCGCCTCTTCGGTGCTCACCACGCCGCCACGGCACCTCACGGCAGCACCCATCTACGCAAACGGGCGTGGTCCGCACCCCGCCCCCGCCCGTTTGGGCCTCCCACAACAATACAGCCGCATTATAGACGTTTATCTGGGCCGTCCACACATACCCCCCCCCATTGTTCTCATCCCTCGCTCCACGCGCGGAAAAATAAAAGCGCATAGCCTAAAAAAAATGTATTCTTTCGAGCACTCATATACATCATACTCATAGCTCACCAGAGACACAGACACTCTCGGACGCTCCGGGCCCCCGCCCTCCGGCGACCCACGGTCGCCCGCGTGGTCCCGCAGCCCGTTTGTCCCTCTTCGCGGCTTTCGCGTCTTCTGAGCGTCCCCTGCCCCCTGTCCTCCTCTGTCCGGCGGGGCGGTCCCTTGTTTCTTCGCCTCTCGCTCTCTCCTCCATGTCCCGGCCGCCCTCTCTCGCGACCTGCCTCCGGGCCCCCGGGCTCCCTCCGCGCCCCTGGCCGCCGGGTGTGGTCCCCCGCCCCTGCGCGGCCGTTTTGGGCCTCAGCCGCAAGACTACATATCGCGCATATTTCCTTAGCCGTCCCCTCCCCCCACACCTCAAATACACATATATGAGGTACCTGGTGAGTCCAGAGATGCCAAACCCCCACCGCTCACTCTCTCACACTCGACATACTATCGCTTCCCCGACCGCCGCCCCTTCGGGCGCTCCGGTTCTCGGCTCCCTTCGGCCCCCGGCCGCCCGGCGTGGTCCCCCCCACCGCCCGTTTGGGCCTTCGCGCGGCTTTCGCGTTTTCTGGCCCTCCCCTGCCCCCCCTGTCCTTTTTGTCTGGCGGGGCGTGCCCCTCGTTTTCTTCGGTCCTCACTACTCTCACTACGCTCCCGGCCGCACTCCTTCGGCCCGCCCGTGCCCCGAGCCCTCCGGGCCCCCGTCGCAGGCGTGGTCCCTCGCCCCCGCCCGTTTTGGTCCTACACACGCGCGGCTTTCGCTTTTTTACTGGCCCGTCCCCTCCCCTGTCCTTTGGTCCTCGGCGGGGGGCGGTTCCCTTGTTTCTCGGTCGCTCTCTACCTGTCCCGGCCGCCTCTTTTCGGCGCTCCGGGCCCGGCTCCTCGGCCCCCGGCCGCCGGCGTGGTCCCTCCCCACGCCCTTTGGGCCTCCGCCCCACCACACCACCACAGCGACATCTCTCGCCGTTTCTGGTTGGTCCCCTGCCACCCCCTTGTTCCTTGGTCCTGGTAGTCACTACACAGAACCAGCGGTGCCCCTGCACACAAGTAGGTTTTCTTCGGTCGTCTTTGATGTACACCAAACGACTCTTCAGGTTCGATTCCCGGACGGATCACATACACGGGCCGCACGGTAGAAGGCGTGGTCCACACACAAAATTTGGGACTCGCGGATTTCGAGTTTTATGGCTAATAAAATGCCAAAAATGTAATTTGTTCATGGGGTGCGGTGAACTGTTTCTTAGGTCGTATTTGATGTCCGACGAATATTAGGCGATCCGGGACGGATCCTCCGGGCCCACGGCAGAAGGCGTGGTCCACAGCACACGAAAGTTTGGGATGCGCGGATTTCGAGTTTTGGCCGAAAATGCCAAAAAATGTAATTTTTTGTCATGGCGGTGCGGTGACCTGGTTTCTTAGGTCGTATTTGATGTCCAGGACGAATATTAGAGCGATCCGGAACGGATCCTCGGGCCCACGGAGAAGGCGTGGTCACACGCACACGAAAAGTTTGGGACTCCACGGATTTCGGTTTTATGGCCGTAATGCCAAAATGTAATTTTCATGGCGGGGCGGTGACACTTGTTTATTAGGTCGTATTTGATGTCAACGGAGAATATTAGGCGATCCGGGACCGGATCCCTCCGGGCCCACGGCAGAAGGCGTGGTCCAACACACAGAAAATTTGGGACTTGATTTGAGTTTTATGGGTAAAATGCCAAAAAATATAATTTGGTCATGGAGTGCGGTGACACTGGTTTCTTTAGGTCGTATTTGATGTCCAAGGATGAAATATTAGGCGATCCGGGACGGATCCACTCCGGCCCACGGTAAAGGCGTGGGTCCATACGTCGCAGTACACACGAAAATTTGGGACTCGCGCGGATTTCGAGTTTTATGGCTGTGAAATGCCAAAAAATGTAAATTGGTCATGGCGGTGTGGTGACAGTGGTTTATTAGGTCGTATCTGATGTCAAGGGCAAATATTAGGCGATCTGGGACCGGATCCCTCCGGGCCCACGGCAGAAGGCGTGATCCACAGCACACGAAAAATTAGGATTCGCATGGATTTCAAGTTTTACAGACGTAAAATGCCGAAAAATATAATTTGGTCAGGGCGGTGCGATGACACTGGTTTCTTAGGTCGTATTTGATGTCCAGGACGAATATTAGGCGATCCGGGACCGGATCCCTCCGGGCCCACGGTAGAAGGCGTGGTCCACAGCACACGAAAGTTTGGGACTCGCGCGGATTTCGAGTTTTATGGCCGTAAAATGCCAAAAAATGTAATTTGGTCATGGCGGGGCGGTGACACTTGTTTCTTAGGTCGTATTTGATGTCCCGGACGAATATTAGGCGATCCGGGACCGGATCCCTCCGGGCCCACGGTAGAAGGCGTGGTCCACAGCACACGAAAGTTTGGGACTCACGCGGATTTCGAGTTTTATGGCCGTAAAATGCCAAAAAATGTAATTTGGTCATGGCGGGGCGGTGACACTTGTTTCTTAGGTCGTATTTGATGTCCCGGACGAATATTAGGCGATCCGGGACCGGATCCCTCCGGGCCCACGGTAGAAGGCGTGGTCCACAGCACACGAAAGTTTGGGACTCACGCGGATTTCGAGTTTTATGGCCGTAAAATGCCAAAAAATGTAATTTGGTCATGGCGGGGCGGTGACACTTGTTTCTTAGGTCGTATTTGATGTCCCGGACGAATATTAGGCGATCCGGGACCGGATCCCTCCGGGCCCACGGTAGAAGGCGTGGTCCACAGCACACGAAAGTTTGGGACTCACGCGGATTTCGAGTTTTATGGCCGTAAAATGCCAAAAAATGTAATTTGGTCATGGCGGGGCGGTGACACTTGTTTCTTAGGTCGTATTTGATGTCCCGGACGAATATTAGGCGATCCGGGACCGGATCCCTCCGGGCCCACGGTAGAAGGCGTGGTCCACAGCACACGAAAGTTTGGGACTCACGCGGATTTCGAGTTTTATGGCCGTAAAATGCCAAAAAATGTAATTTGGTCATGGCGGGGCGGTGACACTTGTTTCTTAGGTCGTATTTGATGTCCCGGACGAATATTAGGCGATCCGGGACCGGATCCCTCCGGGCCCACGGTAGAAGGCGTGGTCCACAGCACACGAAAGTTTGGGACTCACGCGGATTTCGAGTTTTATGGCCGTAAAATGCCAAAAAATGTAATTTGGTCATGGCGGGGCGGTGACACTTGTTTCTTAGGTCGTATTTGATGTCCCGGACGAATATTAGGCGATCCGGGACCGGATCCCTCCGGGCCCACGGTAGAAGGCGTGGTCCACAGCACACGAAAGTTTGGGACTCACGCGGATTTCGAGTTTTATGGCCGTAAAATGCCAAAAAATGTAATTTGGTCATGGCGGGGCGGTGACACTTGTTTCTTAGGTCGTATTTGATGTCCCGGACGAATATTAGGCGATCCGGGACCGGATCCCTCCGGGCCCACGGTAGAAGGCGTGGTCCACAGCACACGAAAGTTTGGGACTCACGCGGATTTCGAGTTTTATGGCCGTAAAATGCCAAAAAATGTAATTTGGTCATGGCGGGGCGGTGACACTTGTTTCTTAGGTCGTATTTGATGTCCCGGACGAATATTAGGCGATCCGGGACCGGATCCCTCCGGGCCCACGGTAGAAGGCGTGGTCCACAGCACACGAAAGTTTGGGACTCACGCGGATTTCGAGTTTTATGGCCGTAAAATGCCAAAAAATGTAATTTGGTCATGGCGGGGCGGTGACACTTGTTTCTTAGGTCGTATTTGATGTCCCGGACGAATATTAGGCGATCCGGGACCGGATCCCTCCGGGCCCACGGTAGAAGGCGTGGTCCACAGCACACGAAAGTTTGGGACTCACGCGGATTTCGAGTTTTATGGCCGTAAAATGCCAAAAAATGTAATTTGGTCATGGCGGGGCGGTGACACTTGTTTCTTAGGTCGTATTTGATGTCCCGGACGAATATTAGGCGATCCGGGACCGGATCCCTCCGGGCCCACGGTAGAAGGCGTGGTCCACAGCACACGAAAGTTTGGGACTCACGCGGATTTCGAGTTTTATGGCCGTAAAATGCCAAAAAATGTAATTTGGTCATGGCGGGGCGGTGACACTTGTTTCTTAGGTCGTATTTGATGTCCCGGACGAATATTAGGCGATCCGGGACCGGATCCCTCCGGGCCCACGGTAGAAGGCGTGGTCCACAGCACACGAAAGTTTGGGACTCACGCGGATTTCGAGTTTTATGGCCGTAAAATGCCAAAAAATGTAATTTGGTCATGGCGGGGCGGTGACACTTGTTTCTTAGGTCGTATTTGATGTCCCGGACGAATATTAGGCGATCCGGGACCGGATCCCTCCGGGCCCACGGTAGAAGGCGTGGTCCACAGCACACGAAAGTTTGGGACTCACGCGGATTTCGAGTTTTATGGCCGTAAAATGCCAAAAAATGTAATTTGGTCATGGCGGGGCGGTGACACTTGTTTCTTAGGTCGTATTTGATGTCCCGGACGAATATTAGGCGATCCGGGACCGGATCCCTCCGGGCCCACGGTAGAAGGCGTGGTCCACAGCACACGAAAGTTTGGGACTCACGCGGATTTCGAGTTTTATGGCCGTAAAATGCCAAAAAATGTAATTTGGTCATGGCGGGGCGGTGACACTTGTTTCTTAGGTCGTATTTGATGTCCCGGACGAATATTAGGCGATCCGGGACCGGATCCCTCCGGGCCCACGGTAGAAGGCGTGGTCCACAGCACACGAAAGTTTGGGACTCACGCGGATTTCGAGTTTTATGGCCGTAAAATGCCAAAAAATGTAATTTGGTCATGGCGGGGCGGTGACACTTGTTTCTTAGGTCGTATTTGATGTCCCGGACGAATATTAGGCGATCCGGGACCGGATCCCTCCGGGCCCACGGTAGAAGGCGTGGTCCACAGCACACGAAAGTTTGGGACTCACGCGGATTTCGAGTTTTATGGCCGTAAAATGCCAAAAAATGTAATTTGGTCATGGCGGGGCGGTGACACTTGTTTCTTAGGTCGTATTTGATGTCCCGGACGAATATTAGGCGATCCGGGACCGGATCCCTCCGGGCCCACGGTAGAAGGCGTGGTCCACAGCACACGAAAGTTTGGGACTCACGCGGATTTCGAGTTTTATGGCCGTAAAATGCCAAAAAATGTAATTTGGTCATGGCGGGGCGGTGACACTTGTTTCTTAGGTCGTATTTGATGTCCCGGACGAATATTAGGCGATCCGGGACCGGATCCCTCCGGGCCCACGGTAGAAGGCGTGGTCCACAGCACACGAAAGTTTGGGACTCACGCGGATTTCGAGTTTTATGGCCGTAAAATGCCAAAAAATGTAATTTGGTCATGGCGGGGCGGTGACACTTGTTTCTTAGGTCGTATTTGATGTCCCGGACGAATATTAGGCGATCCGGGACCGGATCCCTCCGGGCCCACGGTAGAAGGCGTGGTCCACAGCACACGAAAGTTTGGGACTCACGCGGATTTCGAGTTTTATGGCCGTAAAATGCCAAAAAATGTAATTTGGTCATGGCGGGGCGGTGACACTTGTTTCTTAGGTCGTATTTGATGTCCCGGACGAATATTAGGCGATCCGGGACCGGATCCCTCCGGGCCCACGGTAGAAGGCGTGGTCCACAGCACACGAAAGTTTGGGACTCACGCGGATTTCGAGTTTTATGGCCGTAAAATGCCAAAAAATGTAATTTGGTCATGGCGGGGCGGTGACACTTGTTTCTTAGGTCGTATTTGATGTCCCGGACGAATATTAGGCGATCCGGGACCGGATCCCTCCGGGCCCACGGTAGAAGGCGTGGTCCACAGCACACGAAAGTTTGGGACTCACGCGGATTTCGAGTTTTATGGCCGTAAAATGCCAAAAAATGTAATTTGGTCATGGCGGGGCGGTGACACTTGTTTCTTAGGTCGTATTTGATGTCCCGGACGAATATTAGGCGATCCGGGACCGGATCCCTCCGGGCCCACGGTAGAAGGCGTGGTCCACAGCACACGAAAGTTTGGGACTCACGCGGATTTCGAGTTTTATGGCCGTAAAATGCCAAAAAATGTAATTTGGTCATGGCGGGGCGGTGACACTTGTTTCTTAGGTCGTATTTGATGTCCCGGACGAATATTAGGCGATCCGGGACCGGATCCCTCCGGGCCCACGGTAGAAGGCGTGGTCCACAGCACACGAAAGTTTGGGACTCACGCGGATTTCGAGTTTTATGGCCGTAAAATGCCAAAAAATGTAATTTGGTCATGGCGGGGCGGTGACACTTGTTTCTTAGGTCGTATTTGATGTCCCGGACGAATATTAGGCGATCCGGGACCGGATCCCTCCGGGCCCACGGTAGAAGGCGTGGTCCACAGCACACGAAAGTTTGGGACTCACGCGGATTTCGAGTTTTATGGCCGTAAAATGCCAAAAAATGTAATTTGGTCATGGCGGGGCGGTGACACTTGTTTCTTAGGTCGTATTTGATGTCCCGGACGAATATTAGGCGATCCGGGACCGGATCCCTCCGGGCCCACGGTAGAAGGCGTGGTCCACAGCACACGAAAGTTTGGGACTCACGCGGATTTCGAGTTTTATGGCCGTAAAATGCCAAAAAATGTAATTTGGTCATGGCGGGGCGGTGACACTTGTTTCTTAGGTCGTATTTGATGTCCCGGACGAATATTAGGCGATCCGGGACCGGATCCCTCCGGGCCCACGGTAGAAGGCGTGGTCCACAGCACACGAAAGTTTGGGACTCACGCGGATTTCGAGTTTTATGGCCGTAAAATGCCAAAAAATGTAATTTGGTCATGGCGGGGCGGTGACACTTGTTTCTTAGGTCGTATTTGATGTCCCGGACGAATATTAGGCGATCCGGGACCGGATCCCTCCGGGCCCACGGTAGAAGGCGTGGTCCACAGCACACGAAAGTTTGGGACTCACGCGGATTTCGAGTTTTATGGCCGTAAAATGCCAAAAAATGTAATTTGGTCATGGCGGGGCGGTGACACTTGTTTCTTAGGTCGTATTTGATGTCCCGGACGAATATTAGGCGATCCGGGACCGGATCCCTCCGGGCCCACGGTAGAAGGCGTGGTCCACAGCACACGAAAGTTTGGGACTCACGCGGATTTCGAGTTTTATGGCCGTAAAATGCCAAAAAATGTAATTTGGTCATGGCGGGGCGGTGACACTTGTTTCTTAGGTCGTATTTGATGTCCCGGACGAATATTAGGCGATCCGGGACCGGATCCCTCCGGGCCCACGGTAGAAGGCGTGGTCCACAGCACACGAAAGTTTGGGACTCACGCGGATTTCGAGTTTTATGGCCGTAAAATGCCAAAAAATGTAATTTGGTCATGGCGGGGCGGTGACACTTGTTTCTTAGGTCGTATTTGATGTCCCGGACGAATATTAGGCGATCCGGGACCGGATCCCTCCGGGCCCACGGTAGAAGGCGTGGTCCACAGCACACGAAAGTTTGGGACTCACGCGGATTTCGAGTTTTATGGCCGTAAAATGCCAAAAAATGTAATTTGGTCATGGCGGGGCGGTGACACTTGTTTCTTAGGTCGTATTTGATGTCCCGGACGAATATTAGGCGATCCGGGACCGGATCCCTCCGGGCCCACGGTAGAAGGCGTGGTCCACAGCACACGAAAGTTTGGGACTCACGCGGATTTCGAGTTTTATGGCCGTAAAATGCCAAAAAATGTAATTTGGTCATGGCGGGGCGGTGACACTTGTTTCTTAGGTCGTATTTGATGTCCCGGACGAATATTAGGCGATCCGGGACCGGATCCCTCCGGGCCCACGGTAGAAGGCGTGGTCCACAGCACACGAAAGTTTGGGACTCACGCGGATTTCGAGTTTTATGGCCGTAAAATGCCAAAAAATGTAATTTGGTCATGGCGGGGCGGTGACACTTGTTTCTTAGGTCGTATTTGATGTCCCGGACGAATATTAGGCGATCCGGGACCGGATCCCTCCGGGCCCACGGTAGAAGGCGTGGTCCACAGCACACGAAAGTTTGGGACTCACGCGGATTTCGAGTTTTATGGCCGTAAAATGCCAAAAAATGTAATTTGGTCATGGCGGGGCGGTGACACTTGTTTCTTAGGTCGTATTTGATGTCCCGGACGAATATTAGGCGATCCGGGACCGGATCCCTCCGGGCCCACGGTAGAAGGCGTGGTCCACAGCACACGAAAGTTTGGGACTCACGCGGATTTCGAGTTTTATGGCCGTAAAATGCCAAAAAATGTAATTTGGTCATGGCGGGGCGGTGACACTTGTTTCTTAGGTCGTATTTGATGTCCCGGACGAATATTAGGCGATCCGGGACCGGATCCCTCCGGGCCCACGGTAGAAGGCGTGGTCCACAGCACACGAAAGTTTGGGACTCACGCGGATTTCGAGTTTTATGGCCGTAAAATGCCAAAAAATGTAATTTGGTCATGGCGGGGCGGTGACACTTGTTTCTTAGGTCGTATTTGATGTCCCGGACGAATATTAGGCGATCCGGGACCGGATCCCTCCGGGCCCACGGTAGAAGGCGTGGTCCACAGCACACGAAAGTTTGGGACTCACGCGGATTTCGAGTTTTATGGCCGTAAAATGCCAAAAAATGTAATTTGGTCATGGCGGGGCGGTGACACTTGTTTCTTAGGTCGTATTTGATGTCCCGGACGAATATTAGGCGATCCGGGACCGGATCCCTCCGGGCCCACGGTAGAAGGCGTGGTCCACAGCACACGAAAGTTTGGGACTCACGCGGATTTCGAGTTTTATGGCCGTAAAATGCCAAAAAATGTAATTTGGTCATGGCGGGGCGGTGACACTTGTTTCTTAGGTCGTATTTGATGTCCCGGACGAATATTAGGCGATCCGGGACCGGATCCCTCCGGGCCCACGGTAGAAGGCGTGGTCCACAGCACACGAAAGTTTGGGACTCACGCGGATTTCGAGTTTTATGGCCGTAAAATGCCAAAAAATGTAATTTGGTCATGGCGGGGCGGTGACACTTGTTTCTTAGGTCGTATTTGATGTCCCGGACGAATATTAGGCGATCCGGGACCGGATCCCTCCGGGCCCACGGTAGAAGGCGTGGTCCACAGCACACGAAAGTTTGGGACTCACGCGGATTTCGAGTTTTATGGCCGTAAAATGCCAAAAAATGTAATTTGGTCATGGCGGGGCGGTGACACTTGTTTCTTAGGTCGTATTTGATGTCCCGGACGAATATTAGGCGATCCGGGACCGGATCCCTCCGGGCCCACGGTAGAAGGCGTGGTCCACAGCACACGAAAGTTTGGGACTCACGCGGATTTCGAGTTTTATGGCCGTAAAATGCCAAAAAATGTAATTTGGTCATGGCGGGGCGGTGACACTTGTTTCTTAGGTCGTATTTGATGTCCCGGACGAATATTAGGCGATCCGGGACCGGATCCCTCCGGGCCCACGGTAGAAGGCGTGGTCCACAGCACACGAAAGTTTGGGACTCACGCGGATTTCGAGTTTTATGGCCGTAAAATGCCAAAAAATGTAATTTGGTCATGGCGGGGCGGTGACACTTGTTTCTTAGGTCGTATTTGATGTCCCGGACGAATATTAGGCGATCCGGGACCGGATCCCTCCGGGCCCACGGTAGAAGGCGTGGTCCACAGCACACGAAAGTTTGGGACTCACGCGGATTTCGAGTTTTATGGCCGTAAAATGCCAAAAAATGTAATTTGGTCATGGCGGGGCGGTGACACTTGTTTCTTAGGTCGTATTTGATGTCCCGGACGAATATTAGGCGATCCGGGACCGGATCCCTCCGGGCCCACGGTAGAAGGCGTGGTCCACAGCACACGAAAGTTTGGGACTCACGCGGATTTCGAGTTTTATGGCCGTAAAATGCCAAAAAATGTAATTTGGTCATGGCGGGGCGGTGACACTTGTTTCTTAGGTCGTATTTGATGTCCCGGACGAATATTAGGCGATCCGGGACCGGATCCCTCCGGGCCCACGGTAGAAGGCGTGGTCCACAGCACACGAAAGTTTGGGACTCACGCGGATTTCGAGTTTTATGGCCGTAAAATGCCAAAAAATGTAATTTGGTCATGGCGGGGCGGTGACACTTGTTTCTTAGGTCGTATTTGATGTCCCGGACGAATATTAGGCGATCCGGGACCGGATCCCTCCGGGCCCACGGTAGAAGGCGTGGTCCACAGCACACGAAAGTTTGGGACTCACGCGGATTTCGAGTTTTATGGCCGTAAAATGCCAAAAAATGTAATTTGGTCATGGCGGGGCGGTGACACTTGTTTCTTAGGTCGTATTTGATGTCCCGGACGAATATTAGGCGATCCGGGACCGGATCCCTCCGGGCCCACGGTAGAAGGCGTGGTCCACAGCACACGAAAGTTTGGGACTCACGCGGATTTCGAGTTTTATGGCCGTAAAATGCCAAAAAATGTAATTTGGTCATGGCGGGGCGGTGACACTTGTTTCTTAGGTCGTATTTGATGTCCCGGACGAATATTAGGCGATCCGGGACCGGATCCCTCCGGGCCCACGGTAGAAGGCGTGGTCCACAGCACACGAAAGTTTGGGACTCACGCGGATTTCGAGTTTTATGGCCGTAAAATGCCAAAAAATGTAATTTGGTCATGGCGGGGCGGTGACACTTGTTTCTTAGGTCGTATTTGATGTCCCGGACGAATATTAGGCGATCCGGGACCGGATCCCTCCGGGCCCACGGTAGAAGGCGTGGTCCACAGCACACGAAAGTTTGGGACTCACGCGGATTTCGAGTTTTATGGCCGTAAAATGCCAAAAAATGTAATTTGGTCATGGCGGGGCGGTGACACTTGTTTCTTAGGTCGTATTTGATGTCCCGGACGAATATTAGGCGATCCGGGACCGGATCCCTCCGGGCCCACGGTAGAAGGCGTGGTCCACAGCACACGAAAGTTTGGGACTCACGCGGATTTCGAGTTTTATGGCCGTAAAATGCCAAAAAATGTAATTTGGTCATGGCGGGGCGGTGACACTTGTTTCTTAGGTCGTATTTGATGTCCCGGACGAATATTAGGCGATCCGGGACCGGATCCCTCCGGGCCCACGGTAGAAGGCGTGGTCCACAGCACACGAAAGTTTGGGACTCACGCGGATTTCGAGTTTTATGGCCGTAAAATGCCAAAAAATGTAATTTGGTCATGGCGGGGCGGTGACACTTGTTTCTTAGGTCGTATTTGATGTCCCGGACGAATATTAGGCGATCCGGGACCGGATCCCTCCGGGCCCACGGTAGAAGGCGTGGTCCACAGCACACGAAAGTTTGGGACTCACGCGGATTTCGAGTTTTATGGCCGTAAAATGCCAAAAAATGTAATTTGGTCATGGCGGGGCGGTGACACTTGTTTCTTAGGTCGTATTTGATGTCCCGGACGAATATTAGGCGATCCGGGACCGGATCCCTCCGGGCCCACGGCAGAAGGCGTGATCCACAGCACACGAAAAATTAGGATTCGCACGGATTTCGAGTTTTATGGCCGTAAAATAGCACACGAAAAATGTAAGCTAGTTATGGAGGGGTTGTGACATTGGTTTCTTAGGTCGTATTTGATGTCAAGGGCAAATATTAGGCGATCCGGGACCGAATCCCTCCGGGCGCACGGCAGAAGGCGTGATCCACAGCACACGAAAAATTGGGATTCGCACGGATTTCAAGTTTTACGGACGTAATATGCCAAAAAATATAATTTGGTCATGGCGGTGCGGTGACACTGGTTTCTTAGGTCGTATTTGATGTTCAGGACGAATATTAGGCGATCCGGGACCGGATCCCTCCCGGCCCACGGTAGAAGGCGTGGTCCACAGCACACGAAAGTTTGGGACTCGCGCGGATTTCGAGTTTTATGGCTGTAAAATGCCAAAAAATGTAAATTGGTCGTGGCGGTGCAGTGACACTGGTTTCTTAGGTCGTATTTAATGTCAAGGGCGAATATTGGACGATCAGGGACCGGATCCCTCCGAGCCCACGGCAGAAGGCGTGATCCACAGCACACGAAAAATTAGGATTCCACGGATTTCATGTTTTACGGACGTAAAATGCCGAAAAATATAATTTGGTCAGGGCGGTGCGGTGACACTGGTTTCTTAGGTCGTATTTGATGTCCAAGACGAATATTAGGCGATCCGGGACCGGATCCCTCCGGGCCCACGGTAGAAGGCGTGGTCCACAGCACACGAAAGTTTGGGACTCGCGCGGATTTCGAGTTTTATGGCCGTAAAATGCCAAAAATGTAATTTGGTCATGGTGGGGCGGTGACACTTGTTTCTTAAGTCGTATTTGATGTCCCGTACGAATATTAGGCGATCCGAGACCGGATCCCTCCGTGCCCATGGTAGAAGGCTTGGTCCACAGCACACGAAAAATTAGGATTTGCACGGATTTCAAGTTTTACGGACGTAAAATGCCGAAAAATGTAATTTGGTTATGGCGAAGCGGTGACACTGGTTTCTTAGGTCGTATTTGATGTCCAGGACGAATATTAGGCGATCCATGACCGGATCCTTCCGGGCCCACGGGAGAAAGCGTGGTCCACAGCACAGGAAAGTTTGGGACTCACTCGGATTTCGAGTTTTATGGCCGTAAAAATGTAATTCGGTCATGGCGGGGCAGTGACCCTGGTTTCTTTGGTCGTATTTGATGTGTAGGACGAATATTAGGCGATCCAGGCCGGGATCCCTCCAGGCCCACGGTAGAAGGCGTGGTCCATACCACACGAAAATATGGGAATCGGGCGGATTACCGGTTTTATGGCCGTTAAATGCCAAAAAACATAATCTGGTCATGGCGGCGCGGTGACAATGGTTCCTTAGGTAGCATATGATGTCCCGGACAAATATTAGGAGATCCGGGTCCGGATCCGTTCGGGCCCACGGCGGATGGGAAGGGCTATAGCACACGAAAATATGGGACCGGGCGGAATTCTAGTTTTATGGCCGTCAAATGCCAAAAAATGTAAGCTAGTTATGGAGGGGTTGTGACAATGGTTTCATTGGACATATATGATGTCCCGGACAAATATTAGGCGAATCGGGTCTAGATCCGTCTGCGCCCACGGCGGAAGGGATGGGCTATAGCACACGAAAATATGGGAATCACGCGGAATTCTAGCTTTATGGTCGTAAAATGCCAAAAAATATAATTTGATCATGGCAGTGCAGTGACACTGGTTTCTTAGGTCATATTTCATGTCCAGGACGAATATTAGGCGATCCGGGACCGGATCCCTCCGGGCCCACGGTAGAAGGCGTGGTCCATACCACACGAAAATTTGGGACTCGCGCGGATTTCGAGTTTTGTGGCTGTAAAATGCCAAAAAAATGTAAATTGGTCGTGGCGGTGTAGTGACACTGGTTTCTTAGGTCGTATTTGATGTTCAGGACGAATATTAAGCGATCCGGGACCGGATCCCTCCGGGCCCACGGTAGAAGGCGTGGTCCAGAGCACACGAAAGTTTGGGACTCACGCGGATTTCGAGTTTCATGGCCGTAAAATGCCAAAAAAATGTAATTTCGTCAAGACGGGGCGGTGACACTTGTTTCTTAGGTCGTATTTGATGCCAAGGGCGAATATTAGGCGATCCGGGACCGGATCCCTCCGGGCCCACGGCAGAAGGCGTGATCCACAGCACATGAAAAATTAGGATTCGCACGGATTTCAAGTTTTACGGACGTAAAATGCCGAAAAATATAATTTGGTCAGGGCGGTGCGGTGACACTGGTTTCTTAGGTCGTATTTGATGTCCAGGACGAATATTAGGCGATCCGGGACCGGATCCCTCCGGGCCCACGGTAGAAGGCGTGGTCCACAGCACACGAAAGTTTGGGACATACGCGGATTTCGAGTTGTATGGCCGTAAAATGCCAAAAAATGTAATTTCGTCATGGCGGGGCGGTGACACTTGTTTCTTAGGTCGTATTTGATGTCCAGGACGAATATTAGGCGATCCGGGACCGGATCCCTCCGGGCCCACGGTAGAAGGCGTGGTCCATAGCACACGAAAGTTTGGGACTCACGCGAATTTCGAGTTTTATGGCCGTAAAATGCCAGAAAATGTAATTTCGTCATGGCGGGGCGGTGACACTTGTTTCTTAGGTCGTATTTGATGTCCAGGACGAATATTAGGCGATCCGGGACCGAATCCCTCCGGGCCCACGGTAGAAGGCGTGATCTACAGCACACGAAAAATCGGGATTCGCACGGATTTCAAGTTTTACGGATGTAATATGCCAAAAAATATAATTTGGTCATGGCAGTGCGGTGACACAGGTTTCTTAGGTCGTATTTGATGTCCAGGACGAATATTAGGCGATCCGTGACCGGATCCCTCCGGGCCCACGGTAGAAGGCGTGGTCCACAGCACACGAAAGTTTGGGACTTACGCGGATTTCGAGTTGTATGGCCGTAAAATGCCAAAAAATGTAATTTCGTCATGGCGGGGCGGTGACACTTGTTTCTTAGGTCGTATTTGATGTCAAGGGCAAATATTAGGCGATCCGGGACCGGATCCCTCCGTGCCCATGGTAGAAGGCTTGGTCCACAGCACAGGAAAGTTTGGGACTCACGCGGATTTCAAGTTTATGGCCGTTAAATGTGAAAAAATGTAATTTAGTTATGGCGAAGCGGTGACACTGGTTTCTTAGGTCGTATTTGATGTCCAGGACGATTATTAGGCGATCCGGGACCGGATCCCTCCGGGCCCACGGCGGAAGGCGTGATCCACAGCACACGAAAAATAGGGATTCGCACGGATTCCAAGTTTTACGGACGTAATATGCCAAAAAATATAATTTGGTCATGGCGGTGCGGTGACACTGGTTTCTTAGGTCATATTTGATGTCAGGACGAATATTAGGCGATTCGGGATCGGGTCCCTCTGGGCCCACGGTAGAAGGCGTGGTCCACAGCACACGAAAGTTTGGGACTCACGCGGATTTCGAGTTTTATGGCCGTAAAATGCCAGAAAATGTAATTTCGTCATGGCTCAGTGTCACCGCCAAACCATGACCAACATTACATTTTTGGCATTTTTACCATAAAACTCGAAATCCCAGCGTGAGTCCAAACTTTCGTGTGCTGTGGACCACGCCTTCTGCCGTGCCCGGAGGGATCCGGTCCCGGATCGCCTATATTCATCCGGACATCAAATACGACCTAAGAACAAGTGTCACCAGCACCGCCATGACCAAATTACATTTTTTGGCATTTTACGCCATAAAACACGAAATCTCGCGCGAGTCCCAAATTTCGTGTGCTATGACCAGCCTTCTGCCTGGGCCCGAGGGATCCGTTCCGATCGCCTAATATTCGTCCTGACATCAAATACGACCTAAGAAACCAGGTCACGCCCCGCCATGACCAAATTACATTTTTGCATTTTATGCCATAAACTCGAAATCCGCGAGTCCCAAACTTTCGTGTGCTGTGGACACGCCTTCTTCCGTGGGCCCGAGGGATCCGTCCCGGATCGCCTAATATTCGTCCGGACATCAAATACGACCTAAGAAAAGTGTCACCGCACCGCCATGACCAAATTTACATTTTTTGGCATTTACCGCCTAAAACTCGAAATCCGCGCGGAGTCCCAAACTTTCGTGTGGTGTGGACCACGCCTCTCTGCCGTGGGCCCGGAGGGATCCGTCCCGGATCGCCTAATATTCGTCTGGACATCAAATACGACCTAAGAAACCAGTGTCACCGCCCCGACCAATACATTTTTTTTGGCATTTTAACCATAAAACTCGAAATCCGGCGAGTCCCAAATTTTTGTGTTGGTATGACCACGCCTTCGCCGTGGGCCCGGAGGGATCCGGTCCCGGATCGCCTAATATTCTCCGGACATCAAATACGACCTAAGAAACAGTGTCACCGCCCCCATGAGCCAAATTACATTTTTTGGATTTTACGGCCATAAAACCGAAATCCGCGCGAGTCCAAACTTTCGTGTGCTTGGACCACGCCTTCTCCGTGGGCCCGGAGGGATCCGGTCCGGATCGCCTAATATTAGTCCGGGACATCAAATACGACCTAAGAAACAGTGGTCACGCCCCGCCATGACAAATTACATTTTTTTGGCATTTTACGGCCATAAACTCGAAATCCGCGAGTCCAAATTTCGTGTGCTGTTGGACCACGCCTTCTCCGTGGGCCCGAGGGATCCGTCCGGATCGCCTAATATCGTCCTGACATCAAATACGACCTAGAAACGTGTCACCGACACCATGACCAAATTATATTTTTTGGTTTTACGGCATAAAACTCGAAACCCGCGAGTCCCAAATTTTCTGTGTTGTGGACCACACCTTCTGCCATGGGCCCGGAGGGATCCGGTCCCGGATCACCTAATATTCGTCCGGGACATCAAATACACCTAAGAAACAAGTGTCACCGCCCCGCCATGACCAAAATTACATTTTTGGCATTTTACGGCCTAAAACTCGAAATCCGCTGAGTCTCAAACTTTCGTGTGCTGTGGACCACGCCTTCTACCGTGGCCCGGAGGGATCGGTCCCGGATCGCCTAATATTCGTCCGGGACATCAAATACGACCTAAGAAACAAGTGTCACCGCCCCACCATGACCAAATTACATTTTTTGGCATTTTTACGGCCATAAAACTCGAAATCCGTGAGTCCCAAATTTTCGTGTGTGGACCACGCCTTCTACTATGGGCCCGGAGGGGTCCGGTCCCGGATCACCTAATATTCGTCCCGGACATCAAATACAACCTAAGAAACAAGTGTCACCGCCCCGCCATGACCAAATTACATTTTTTGGCATTTTACGGCCATAAAACTCGAAATCCGCGTGAGTTCCAAACTTTCGTGTGCTGTGGACCACGCCTTCTACCGTGGGCCCGGAGGGATCCGGCCCGGATCGCCTAATATTCGTCCGGACATCAAATACGACCTAAGAAAACAATGTTCACCGCCACCATGACCAAATTACATTTTTGGCATTTTACGGCCTAAAACTCAAATCCGCGCGAAACCCAAATTTTCGTGTGTTATGGACCACGCCTTCTACCGTGGGCCCGGGGGATCCGGTCCCGGATCGCCTAATATTCTCTGACATCAAATACGACCTAAGAAACCAGTGTCACCGCCACTCTTGACCAAATTACATTTTTGGCATTTTACCCATAAAACTCGAAATCCGTGCGAGTCCCAAACTTTCGTGTGGTTGGACCACGCCTTCTCCGTGGCCCGGAGGGATCCGGTCCCGGATCGCCTAATATTCTCCGGGAACATCAAATACGACCTAAGAAACAAGTGTCACCGCCCGCCATGACCAAATTACATTTTTGGCATTTTACGGCCATAAAACCGAAATCCGCGCGAGTCCCAAACTTTTCGTGTGCTTATGACCACGCCTTCTGCCGTGGGCCCAGAGGATCCGTCCGGATCGCCTAATATTCGTCCTGACATCAAATACGACCTAAGAAACAGTGTCACCGCCCCGCCATGACAAATTAAATTTTTGGCATTTTAGGCCATAAACTCGAAATCCGCGCGAGTCCCAAACTTTCGTGTGCTGTGGACACGCCTTTTCTCGTGGGCCCGAAGGATCCTCGGATCGCCTAATATTCGTCCGGACATCAAATACGACCTAAGAAACAGTGTCACCGCCCGCCATGACCAAATTACATTTTTGGCATTTTACGCCTAAAACTCGAAATCGCGCGGAGTCCCAAATTTTCTGTGGTGTGGACCATGCCTTCTACCGTGGGCCCGGAGGGATCCGGTCCCGGATCGCCTAATATTCGTCCTGGACATCAAATACGACCTAAGAAACCAGTGTCACGCACCCATGACCAAATTAATTTTTTTGGCATTTTACACCATAAAAACTCGAAATCCGCGGAGTCCCAAATTTTCGTGTGTTGGACCACGCCTTCTGCCGTGGGCCCGGAGGATCCGGTCCCGGACCCTAATATTCTCCTCGGACATCAAATACGACCTAAGAAAACAGTGTCACCGCCCGCCATGACCAAATTACATTTTTTGGCATTTTACGGCCATAAAACCGAAATCCGCGCGAGTCCAAATTTCGTGTGCTTGGACCACGCCTTCTCCATGGGCCCGGAGGGATCCGTTCCGGATCGCCTAATATTCGTCCTGGACATCAAATACGACCTAAGAAACAGTGTCACGCCCCGCCATGACAAATTACATTTTTTTGGCATTTTAGGCCATAAAACTCGAAATCCGAACGAGTCCCAAATTTCGTGAGCTGTGGACCACGCCTTCTCCGTTGTCCCGAGGGATCCGATCCCGGATCGCCTAATTTTCGTCCTGGACATCAAATACGACCTAAGAAACCGTGTCACCGACCCCATGACAAATTTTATTTTTTGGTTTTACGGCATAAAACTCGAAATCCGCGCGAGTCCCAAACTTTCTGTGTGTGGACCACCCTTCTGCCTGTGGCCCGGAGGGATCCGGTCCCGGATCCCTAATATTCATCTTGGACATCAAATACGACCTAAGAAAACAAGTGTCACCGCCCCGCCATGACCAAATTACATTTTTGCATTTTACGGCCATAAACTCGAAATCCGCGAGTCAAACTTTCGTGTGCTGTGGACCACGCCTTCTCGTGGGCCCGGAGGATCCGGTCCCGGATCGCCTAATATTCGTCGGACATCAAATAAGACCTAAGAAACAGTTGTCACCGCCCCACCATGACCAAATTACATTTTTTGGATTTTACGGCCATAATACTCGAAATCGCGTGAGTCCCAAACTTTCGTGTGCTGGGACCACGCCTTCTACTATGGGCCCGGAGGGGTCCGGTCCCGGATCACCTAATATTCGTCCGGACATCAAATACGACCTAAGAAACAGTGTCACCGCCCCGCCATGACCAAATTAACATTTTTGTCATTTTACGGCCATAAAACTCGAAATCCGCGTGAGTTCCAAACTTTCGTGTGCTGTGGACCACGCCTTCTACCGTGGGCCCGGAGGGATCCGGTCCGGATCGCCTAATATTCGTCCGGACATCAAATACGACCTAAGAAACAGTGTCACCGCCCCACCATGACCAAATTACATTTTTTGGCATTTTACGGCCGTAAAACTCGAAATCCGCGCGAGTCCCAAATTTTGTGTTGTTGGACCACGCCTTCTACCGTGGGCCCGGGGGATCCGGTCCCGGATCGCCTAATATTCTCTTGGACATCAAATACGACCTAAGAAACCAGATGTCACCGCACCCTGACAAATTACATTTTTGGCATTTACCCATAAAACTCGAAATCCGCGAGTCCCAAACTTTCTGTGCTTGGACCACGCCTTCTGCCGTGGGCCCGGAGGGATCCGTCCCGGTCGCCTAATATTCTCCCGGACATCAAATACGACCTAAGAAACAGTGTCACCGCACCGCCATGACCAAATTAATTTTTTGGCATTTTACGGCATAAAACCGAAATCCGCGCGAGTCCCAAATTTCGTGTGCTATGGACCACGCCTTCTGCCGTGGGCCCGGAGGGATCCGTTCACGGATCGCCTAATATTCGTCCTTGGACATCAAATACGACCTAAGAAACCAGGTGCAGCCCCGCCATGACAAATTACATTTTTTGGCATTTTAGCCATAAACTCGAAATCCGCGCGAGTCCCAAACTTTCATGCGCTGTGGACACGCCTTCTCCGTGGCCCGAGGGATCCGTCCCGGATCGCCTAATATTCGTCCGGAACATCAAATACGACCTAAGAAACTAGTGTCACCGCACCGCCATGACCAAATTACATTTTTTGGCATTTTACGCCTAAAACTCGAAATCCGCGCGAGTCCCAAATTTTCGTGTGGTGTGGACCACGCCTTCTCCGTGGGCCCGAGGGATCCGGTCCCGGATCGCCTAATATTCGTCTTGGACATCAAATACGACCTAAGAAACCAGTGTCACCGCACCCATGACCAAATTACATTTTTTGGCATTTTAGCCATAAAACTCGAAATCCGTGCGAGTCCCAAATTTTCGTGTGGTATGGACCACGCCTTCTGCCGTGGGCCCGGAGGGATCCGGTCCCGGATCGCCTAATATTCGTCCGGAACATTAAATACGACCTAAGAAACCAAGTGTCACCGCCGCCATGACCAAATTACATTTTTTGGCATTTTACGGCCATAAAACACGAAATCCGCGCGAGTTCCAAACTTTCGTGTGCTATGGACCACGCCTTCTACCGTGGGCCCGGAGGGATCCGTTCACGGATCGCCTAATATTCGTCCTGGACATCAAATACGACCTAAGAAACAGTGTCACGCCCCGCCATCACAAATTACATTTTTTTGCATTTTATGGCCATAAAACTCGAAATCCGCGCGAGTCCCAAACTTTCGTGTGCTGTGGACCACGCCTTCTGCCGTGGGCCCGAGGGATCCGTCCCGGATCGCCTAATTTTCGTCCTGGACATCAAATACGACCTAAGAAACCAGTGTCACCGACCACCATGACCAAATTATATTTTTTGGTATGTTACGGCTATAAAACTCGAAATCCGGCGAGTCCCAACTTTTCTGTGCTGTGGACCACGCCTTCTGCCTGGGCCCGGAGGGATCCGGTCCCGGATCCCTAATATTCGTCCGGACATCAAATACACCTAAGAAACAGTGTCACCGCCCCGCCATGACCAAATTACATTTTTGGCATTTTACGGCCATAAACTCGAAATCCGCGAGTTCAAACTTCGTGTGCTGTGGACCACGCCTTCTACCGTGGGCGAGGGATCCGGTCCCGATCGCCTAATATTCGTCCGGACATCAAATAACCTAAGAAACAGTGTCACCCCCCCATGACCAAATTACATTTTTTGGATTTTACGGCCATAAAACTCGAAATCGCGTGAGTCCCAAACTTCGTGTGCTGGGACCACGCCTTCTCTTGGGCCCGAGGGGTCCGGTCCCGGATCCCTAATATTCGTCCGGACATCAAATACACCTAAGAAACAAGTGTCACCGCCCACCACTGACCAAATTACATTTTTGCATTTTACGGCCATAAAACTCGAAATCCGCTGAGTTCCAAACTTTCGTGTGCTGTGGACCACGCCTTCTGCCGTGGCCCGGAGGGATCCGGTCCGGATCACCTAATATTCGTCCGGACATCAAATACGACCTAAGAAACAAGTGTCACCGCCCCACCATGACCAAATTACATTTTTTGGCATTTTACGGCCTAAAACTCGAAATCCGCGCGAGTCCCAAATTTTGTGTTGGGACCACGCCTTCTACCGTGGGCCCGGGGATCCGGTCCCGGATCGCCTAATATTCTCTGGACATCAAATACGACCTAAGAAACCAGTGTCACCGCACCCTGACCAAATTACATTTTTTGGCATTTTACACCTATAAACTCGAAATCCGGCGAGTCCCAAATTTTCTGTGTGGACCACACCTTCTGCCATGGGCCCGGAGGGATCCGTCCCGGATCGCCTAATATTCTCCGGACATCAAATACGACCTAAGAAACAAGTGTCACCGCCCCGCCATGACCAAATTACATTTTTGGCATTTTACGGCCATAAAACCGAAATCCGCTGAGTCCCAAATTTCGTGTGCTATGACCACGCCTTCTGCCGTGGGCCCAGAGGGATCCGTTCACGGATCGCCTAATATTCGTCCTGGACATCAAATACGACCTAAGAAACCAGTGTCACGCCCGCCATGACAAATTACATTTTTTGGCATTTTAGCCATAAAACTCGAAATCCGCGCGAGTCCCAAACTTCTTGTGCTGTGTGACACGCCTTCTTGCCGTGGGCCGAGGGGATCCGTCCCGGATCGCCTAATTTTCGTCCTGGACATCAAATACGACCTAAGAAACCAGTGTCACCGTACCGCCATGACCAAATTATATTTTTTGCTTTTACGGCTATAAAACTCGAAATCCGCGCGAGTCCCAACTTTCTGTTGCTGGACCAACCTTTCTGCCTGGGCCCGGAGGATCCGGTCCCGGATCCCTAATATTCGTCCGGACATCAAATACACCTAAGAAAACAAGTGTCACCGCCCGCCATGACCAAATTACATTTTTGGCATTTTACGGCCATAATACTCGAAATCCGCGGAGTTCCAAACTTTCGTGTGCTGTGACCACGCCTTCTACCGTGGCCCGGAGGGATCCGGTCCCGATCGCCTAATATTCGTCCGGGACATCAAATACGACCTAAGAAACAAGTGTCACCGCCCCCATGACCAATTACATTTTTTGGCATTTTACGGCCATAAAACTCGAAACTGCGTGAGTCCCAAACTTTCGTGTGCTGCGGACCACGCCTTCTAGCTGGGGCCGAGGGGTCCGGTCCCGGATCCCTAATATTCGTCCGGACATCAAAATACACCTAAGAAACAAGTGTCACCGCCCCGCCATGACCAATTACATTTTTTGGCATTTTACGGCCATAAAACTCGAAATCCGCGGAGTCCAAACTTTCGTGTGCTGTGGACCACGCCTTCTCGTGGCCCGGAGGGATCCGGTCCCGGATCGCCTAATATTCGTCCGGACATCAAATACAACCTGAGAAACCAGTGTCACCGCCCCCCATGACCAAATTACATTTTTTGGCATTTTACGGCTAAAACTCGAAATCCGCGGCGAGTCCCAAATTTTCGTGTGCTTGGACCACGCCTTCTACCGTGGGCCCGGAGGGATCCGGTCCCGGATCGCCTAATATTTCTTGGACATCAAATACCTAAGAAACACTAGTGTCACCGCACCGCCATGACCAAATATATTTTTGTATTTACGGCATAAAACTCGAAATCCGCGCGAGTCCCAACTTTTCTGTGCTTGGACCACACCTTCTGCCTGGGCCCGGAGGGATCCGGTCCCGGATCCCTAATATTCTCCGGACATCAAATACACCTAAGAAACAGTGTCACCGCCCCGCCATGACCAAATTACATTTTTTGGCATTTTTACGGCCATAAACTCGAAATTCCGCGAGTTATACTTTCGTGTGCTGTGGACCACGCCTTCACCGTGGGCCCGGAGGGATCGGTCCCGGATCGCCTAATATTCGTCCGGGACATCAAATACGACCTAAGAAACAAGTGTCACCGCCCCACCATGACCAAATTACATTTTTGGATTTTACGGCCATAAAACTCGAAACTGCGGAGTCCCAAACTTTCGTGTGCTGGGACCACGCCTTCTACCTGGGCCCGGAGGGATCCGGTCCCGGATCCCTAATATTCGTCCTGGACATCAAATACGACCTAAGAAACAAGTGTCACCCGCCCGCCATGACCAAATTATTTTTGTCATTTTACGGCCATAAAACTCGAAATCCGCGTGAGCAAATTTTCGTGCTTGTGGACCACGCCCTTCTTCCGTGGCCCGGAGGGATCTGGTCCCGGATCGCCTAATATTCGTCCGGGACATCAAATACGACCTAAGAAACAAGTGTCACCGCCCCACCATGACCAAATTACATTTTTGGCATTTTACGGCCTAAAACTCGAAATCCGTGCGATTCCCAAATTTTCGTGAGGTTGGACCACGCCTTCTACCGTGGGCCGGGGATCCGGTCCCGGATCGCCTAATATTCTCTTGGACATCAAATACGACCTAAGAAACCAGTGTCACCCGCACACCTGACCAAATTACATTTTTTGGCATTTTACCCATAAAACTCGAAATCCGTGCGAGTCCCAAATTTTCGTGTGGTTGGACCACGCCTTCTGCCGTGGGCCCGGAGGGATCCGGTCCCGGTCGCCTAATATTCTCCGGACATCAAATACGACCTAAGAAAACAGTGTCACCGCCCGCCATGACCAAAATTACATTTTTTGGCATTTTACGGCCATAAAACACGAAATCCGAGCGTCCCAACTTTCGTGTGCTTGGACCACGCCTTCTCCGTGGGCCCGAGGATCCGTACGGATCGCCTAATATTCGTCCTGGACATCAAATACGACCTAAGAAACCAGGGTCACTGCCCCGCCATGACAAAATTACATTTTTTGGCATTTTATGGCCATAAAACTCGAAATCGCTGCGAGTCCCAAACTTTCTGTGTGCTGTGGACCACGCCTTCTCCGTGGGCCCGAGGGATCCGATCCCGGATCGCCTAATATTCGTCCTGGACATCAAATACGACCTAAGAAACCAGTGTCACCGCACCGCCATGACCAAATTAATTTTTGGTATTTACGGCATAAAACTCGAAATCCGCGCGAGTCCCAAATTTTCTGTGCTTGTACCACCCTTCTGCCTGGGCCCGGAGGATCCGGTCCCGGATCCCTAATATTCGTCCGGACATCAAATACACCTAAGAAAAACAAGTGTCACCGCCCCACCATGACCAAATTACATTTTTTGGCATTTTACGGCCATAAAACTCGAAATCCGGTGAGTCCAAACTTTCGTGTGCTGTGGACACGCCTTCTACCGTGGCCGGAGGGATCGGTCCCGATCGCCTAATATTCGTCGGACATCAAATACGACCTAAGAAACAAGTGTCACCCGCCCCCATGACCAAATTACATTTTTTGGCATTTTACGGCCATAAACTCGAAATTGCGTGAGTCCCAAACTTTCGTGTGCTGGACCACGCCTTCTACTGGGCCGGAGGGGTCCGGTCCCGGATCCCTAATATTCTTCCGGACATCAAATACGACCTAAGAAAACAGTGTCACCGCACCGCCATGAAAAATTACATTTTTGGCATTTTTACGGCCATAAAACTCGAAATCCGCGGAGTCCCAAATTTCGTGTGCTGTGGACCACGCCTTCGCCGTGGGCCCGGAGGGATCCGGTCCCGGATCGCCTAATATTCGTCCGGACATCAAATACGACCTAAGAAAACAGTGTCACCGCACGCCACCATGACCAAATTACATTTTTTGGCATTTTACGCGTAAAACTCGAAATCCGCGCGAGTCCCAAATTTTCGTGTGGTATGGACCACGCCTTCTACCGTGGGCCCGGAGGGATCCGGTCCCGGATCGCCTAATATTCCTCTTGGACATCAAATACGACCTAAGAAACGTGTCACCGCCGCCATGACCAAATTACATTTTTGGTATTTTACGGCATAAAACTCGAAATCCGCGCGAGTCCCAACTTTTTCTGTGCTTGGACCACCCTTCTGCCTGGGCCCGGAGGGATCCGCTCCGGATCCCTAATATTCGTCCGGACATCAAATACACCTAAGAAACAAGTGTCACCGCCCCGCCATGACCAAATTACATTTTTTGGCATTTTACGGCCATAAACTCGAAATCCGCGAGTTCAAACTTTCGTGTGCTGGGACCACGCCTTCTACCGTGGGCCGGAGGGACCGGTCCCGGATCGCCTAATATTCTCCGGACATCAAATACGACCTAAGAAAAAGTTGTACCGCACCCCATGACCAAATTACATTTTTTGGATTTTACGGCCATAAAACTCGAAATCTGCTGAGTCCCAAATTTTCGTGTGCTGGGACCACGCCTTCTACGTGGGCCCGGAGGGGTCCGTCCCGGATCGCCTATATTTGTCCTGGACATCAAATACACCTAAGAAACAAGTGTCACCGCCCCCGCCATGACCAAATTACATTTTTGCATTTTACGCCATAAAACTCGAAATCCGGTGAGTCAAAACTTTCGTGTGCTGTGGACCAGCCTTCTACCGTGGGCCCGGAGGGATCGGTCCGGATCGCCTAATATTCGTCCGGACATCAAATACGACCTAAGAAACAAGTGTCACCGCCCCACCATGACCAAATTACATTTTTTGGCATTTTACGGCCGTAAAACTCGAAATCCGCGCGAGTCCCAAATTTTCGTGTGGTATGGACCACGCCTTCTACGTGGGCCCGGGGATCCGGTCCCGGATCGCCTAATATTCTCTGGACATCAAATACGACCTAAGAAACCAGTGTCACCGCACACCTGACCAAATTACATTTTTTGGCATTTTACACCATAAAACTCGAAATCCGTGCGAGTCCAAATTTCGTGTGGTTGGACCACGCCTTCTGCCGTGGGCCCGGAGGGATCGGTCCCGGTCGCCTAATATTCTCCTGGACATCAAATACGACCTAAGAAACAAGTGTCACCGCCCCACCATGACCAAATTACATTTTTTGGCATTTACGGCCATAAACTCGAAATCCGCGCGAGTCCCAAATTTCGTGTGCTATCGACCACGCCTTCTGCCGTGGGCCCAGAGGGATCCGTTCACGGATCGCCTAATATTCGTCCTGGACATCAAATACGACCTAAGAAACCAGGTCACCCCCGCCATGACAAAATTACATTTTTTGGCATTTTATGGCCATAAAACTCGAAATTCGCGCGAGTCCCAAACTTTCTTGTGCTGTGGACACGCCTTCTGCCTGGGCCCGAGGGATCCGGTCCCGGATCGCCTAATATTTCGTCCTGGACATCAAATACGACCTAAGAAACAGTGTCACCGACCGCCATGACCAAATTATATTTTTTGGTATTTACGGCTATAAACTCGAAATCCGCGCGAGTCCCAACTTTCTGTGCTTGGACCACCCTTCTGCCGTGGGCCCGGAGGATCCGTCCCGGATCCCTAATATTCGTCCGGACATCAAATACACCTAGAAACCAAGTGTCACCGCCCCGCCATGACCAAATTATATATTTTTGGCATTTTACGGCCATAAAACTCGAAATCCGCTGAGTTCCAAACTTTCGTGTGCTGTGGACCACGCCTTCTACCGTGGGCCCGGAGGATCCGGTCCCGATCGCCTAATATTCGTCCGGACATCAAATACGACCTAAGAAACCAGTGTTCACCGCCCCCCATGACCAAATTACATTTTTGGCATTTTACGGCCATAAAACTCGAAATCTGCGGAGTCCCAAATTTCGTGTGCTGGGACCACGCCTTCTACTCGGGCCGGAGGGTCCGGTCCCGGATCCCTAATATTCGTCCGGGACATCAAATACAACCTAAGAAACAAGTGTCACCGCCCCGCCATGACCAAATTACATTTTTGGCATTTTACGGCCATAAAACTCGAAATCCGCGATGAGTTCCAAACTTTCGTGTGCTTGTGACCACGCTTCTCCGTGGCCCGGAGGGATCCGGTCCGGATCGCCTAATATTCGTCCGGGACATCAAATACGACCTAAGAAACAAGTGTCACCACCGCACATGACCAATTACATTTTTTGGATTTTACGGCCATAAAACTCGAAATCGCGGAGTCCCAAACTTTCGTGTGTTGCGGACCACGCCTTCTCTTGGCCCGGAGGGTCCGGTCCCGGATCCCTAATATTCTTCCGGACATCAAATACGACCTAAGAAACAAGTGTCACCGCCCCGCCATGACCAAATTACATTTTTGGCATTTTACGGCCATAAAACTCGAAATCCGCGTGAGTTCAAACTTTCGTGTGCTGTGGACACGCCTTCTACCGTGGGCCCGGAGGATCCGGTCCGGATCGCCTAATATTCGTCCGGACATCAAATACGACCTAAGAAAAAGTGTCACCGCGACCCCA
>NW_017677409.1:30504-30734 GCF_001879085.1 Nicotiana attenuata
GTGTACCACAGCACACGAAAAATTGGGATTCGCACGGATTTCAAGTTTTACGGACGTAAAATGCCGAAAAATATAATTTGGTCAGGGCGGTGCGGTGACACTGGTTTCTTAGGTCGTATTTGATATCCAGGACGAATTTTAGGCGATCCGGGACCGGATCCCTCCGGGCGCACGGCAGAAGGCGTGATCCACAGCACACTAAAAATTGGGATTCGCACGGATTTCAAGTT
>NW_017677410.1:0-5534 GCF_001879085.1 Nicotiana attenuata
ATACCGAATTTCGGTCACAAGCACACTAAGTGCATAATACCGTCCCTAAGGGGACATATAGCGCTATAAGCTACCAAAACCCAAGCTCAACTGAGGGCGATATACAATCGGAGTATCGAGAGCCATTGTGCTCATAAACATCATTCCTACGTGGATCCTCAACACATAAGCTTTTCTCAAGCCGTCTCACAACTCACACGGTGCAGTGTATCACTGCATAACATATCTGACAACGAAATAACACCCTGACTCCTCCTCCATAAGGAGCGCATCATTGAATTGAACCCGTTTGGCCCGACATATAGCCTATATTCACATTTGAATCCATCCACCGACCTCAAGCCGATGCTGATCGCACTGAACTAGGTTAATTACCTTTCAAGGGTCCCTAACAACTCATCTTTCGCTCGTAACACATAAGAGCATTCATCATAGTCGGAGAAATCATCCGTAGTCCACAACTCAATAGACTGAGTGCCCTCCGGGCATATTTTCTCAATTCAACGATATTATCACAACCTTCATACTTGGTTCAAGTCTTCAATCAATCAAGTGACTAACTACCATACTTACAAAATCTTCCTGTGGGACCTCTACCACAACCTACCAACGAATGACCGGGTCGTACCCCCAGACCACTGACCGCACTAACACTGAAAAGCGATCAAAAATCATTAACCAGGGTGCAAGCCTTTTCACAAGACACCGTTCTCAGGTGACGCTGAAGACAATACCGATTTACCTTAAACGTCGAAGCTACTTCCCTGCTCATCCGAGCTCGTGACATCCTTGTCCATACCGAGCTGTTACCTCTATCTTCACTTCAAATTCCATACCACTCATTACACCCAACATGCCAACATACGATAGGACACGCTTTTCATCAAAGCTTCGGAACCACTATTAGATTAACACTTCATTATATAAAACTCTCCACTTAACTCACTTCAGGAGACCATAGCAACACACAAGTGAACTCTCATAACCGTAGAATATGCAAATCTCTAAGTAGTGATCCAGCCCACCATGACCCTTTCGGGATCCGCCTACATGTAACAGGCCCATAACATTGGAATTCTCCTGAATAACATCATTTACGACGGACGACAGGCCTCACCTGAACCGCCACGAATCACATGCGTAACCCGATCATGCTGAAGGAATTGATCTCTACCACCAATATGCCAACAGATATATGGCTAACCAATCCATCTTCTTTCGACTTACCCTGATTGCCCTAGGAATAATAGTAACTGCATTCAACATATAACACCTTCCATCCGCACTCACCCCGAGTGACTTTGAATCACGAAACCATGCTGTCTCACATCCCACGAATCACTTTTTACCTTCTAACTGCTACATCGTAAATCAAAACATCCTAGAACATTCTACGAATTCTGAACCATTACTTGCACCTTCCTGATAGTGCCACATAGAAGCCCATAATTGATATAGAAAAATTACATGTCTTGACCTCTCCCAATGGGGACTCAGTTCTAATCGCATATACAAATTCCAGATACCCAATTGACACATGCAGAATCTCGACCGCATTAGTACCATTCTCGAGAGTCATTTACTCCATTTAACTGCATTTAGCCTGGTCAAATGAACAGAACCACCCGTGCCTCGTTAGTACTCCGACACCGCAAGATATGACCTCGTCACAATACACGCACGCATCTTCCTACTCTATGCACCGAGCTCCCTTTACTAGCAGCAACTTAAGAAATTCTGTGATTCTCACACACATACGAGGTACCGTATAACCTTTAAAAATAAAAATAAATTCCTTCACAGCCATCCTCAACCCCAATCTCCGCAAGCCACAACTAACTCACCAACGCGCCTCAAACTGGAACGAACATAGCACCTAGCCGTGCAATAAACTTAATCAATAGCAAACTCCCCAACTTGGCTCGAAGCCATAGATCAAAACGCACTCAATAAATCCTACGCATGTACTCTATTGCTGTCATGATATCATCGTGAGATTCTCTCAAATCCTTTATAAGCTTGTGAAATCATAGATCAGTTAGAATTTAACTCTTCTACAATTCTCACCTTCACATTTGCGATAGCTACACCCACTCCCTAAGCGACCAATTAGATTTCAACACATTTTCTTCACTTGTAAATGAGATATCCTAACATACACATAAGGATCACACCACTTTAGAGCACCCCGCAGGAGATAACCCACCTGTTTTCGCCTCAATATAACATTTCTGTATGTCTTCCACCATTATACACATTACACAGTTACTTCGTCTTCTTGAGTCTGAACTCATACCGTAACATGCAACTTACTTCACTCCCAACTAGGAGTCTTGAAAAGATTCTTCACACTCCCATAACTCGGGGTTACACATCCAATCCCAATGGAGATCATTCACTTAATAGTTCCTCTATCATCCAGCAGGCCTTCCTCGTCGCTTCCGAGTCATATAGATATCTCTCGCAGTACTAACATACTCATCACATAGCTACCCAAATGTCATTCCCGCTAATGGGGACAATACCGAACGTATAAGTTCAAAAACACAGCTCACATAATCAGCATCTTGGTGCTCAAGCCATAAGCAAAATCCGGCCTCAAGTCCACCCAACTGGCCCGACATCAAATCACAAAGATCACGTCTCACCCCTCGATCAGGGAATCACAAGCTATTTAGGCACATCTGATATTGAGCGCTCACGCGCGCGTACGAACACGTGGAGTAAATTTCAAGAGTTTCTTTTCAAGCTGAATCAAGAACGCACGATAAGAATTCAAGAACGTGAAGTTTTCCTAAAGGTTCTGCAGCCTCTCGAGGATAAGTACACACGTCTCCGTACCGATCCACGAGACTATACTGAACCGGCTCATGACTCACGAAACCAAGTAACCTAGGCTCTGATACCACCTTGTCACGACCCAAACCCCGTTCGTGATGGCGCCCAACACATTGCTAGGCAAGCCCGACCATTTACACAACCTTAGCCAAATAATCTAATTAAATAAATAAATGTTCACTACTATAATACCAATTTAGTGCGGAAATTCTGATATAATCTCTAACATTCGAAAATCCCAAAATAAAATACTAAATAGCCCACATAATCTGGTATCACGAACATGAGCCTCTAGAAGGAGATTATTCACCTATTACAAGTCCGACTAGGAAAATAATACGAATAAAATAATAAAAGATAGAAGGGAGAGATCAAGGCTGCGAACGCCATGCAGCTACCTCGACACTCCCAGATAACTGCTGCTCAGCTAACAAGCCCTCACTCACCCTTTGGTGTACCTGAATCTGCACACAAGGTGCAGGGAGTATTGTGAGTACTTCCAACTCAGAAAGTAATAAATATAAATAAGGTCTGAGGATAAGAAATCCTAAATAAACACAAAGTAAAGCTAATAATACTATTAAACAACAATACAGTTAGAATAAACATCACAACAAATGAAGAAATAAATAACAATTAAATATGCAATGCAACACATAAACCGGTACCTCCAGTACCCCGCTGCGGCCGTGCAGCCCGCTCCATTTATTTAACATCGACGGCGCTCACTGGGGGTGTGCAGACTCCGGGAGGGGCCCCTTACGGCCCAAGCGCAATAATAAGCCATCTCGTGGCATCAAACAAGCCCTTGGCCTCATATCAATATCATTATGATACTGCTGCGGCGTGCAGCCCGATCCCATACTCAGTCCAAAATCACACAATAGTATAAAAATATTCAACCAAAACTTCATTTTAAAAATATTAACTTCATTTCTAATTTAAGAAAATGGCTGAGATTTCAAACGCAGTATTAAATACCAGGACTGAGTTTAATATTTATAAATATGGTAAGAAACCTATTAAAATAATCCTTGAAGGATTCGAGTAGTTGGCACGAAGCCCAATTATGACAATTAATCCATTTTTATAAGGATATTACAATCTACAGTCAAATAGGTATCAATTTTATTAAGCGGGACGGACTAAGTCACAATCCCTGACGGTGCTCTACCCCACGCCCGTTATCCGGCGTTCAAGTCACCTCACATAGCACTACGTTATGCAAATTCGGGGTTTCAAACCCTCAACACAGCATTTACATTTATTACTAACCTCAAGCCGGCCAAGGTCCTAGCTTGCTATGCCCTTGCCTTTTGAATTCACCTCTTCGTGCATCGAATCTGACCAAAACCACAACGAATACGTCACAATATGCTAAGGGAATATAACCCAATCAAAAAGACCCGAAAAATATCGAAAATCACGAAGTTGGCAAAACCCGAGCCCACGTCTCGAAAAATTATAGATTTTACATCACCGGATTCCTTATCTCACCGCGAGTCTATACATATAAAGAACACCAAAATCGGAGTCCAAATGACCCCTCAAATTCCCATTTTTGTTCTCTTAGGTTTCAAGCCCTAAACCACCATTTTTGACCTTAATTCCTTGATTTTTTAGTGTAATTTCATGTATTTGCATGATAAAATTGTGTTCTAAGTCCAAGAATTCTTACCTGATCGAAGTCCTTGAATTTCCTCTTCAAAATCGCTCAAGAACACCCAAGTCCGAAGTTAAAAATATGTTTTCTGTAAAATTTCGCGAAGGGATTAAAACCCACTTCTGATCTGTTATTTCCGCTTCTGCGGTCCTTTGTCGCTTATGTGACTACCGCATCTGCGGTTATTTTTCCGCTTCTGCGGAATCTTCTAAAAATCCAAAACCGCTTCTGCGGTCTCTCTTCCGCATCTGCGGCTTCGCAGATGCGGTTTCCCTAACCGCTTCTGCGAAAACAACACCAGGCCCAAAAGTCGCTTCTGCGATCCTCCCTTCGCCTCTGCGTGACCACTTCTGCGGTCCATTTCCGCAGAAGCGAAAATACCAGATACCAGATATGAACCTGCAATCTCCAACTTCAATTTTCATCCCGTTAACCATCCGAAATCATCCCGAGGCCCCCGGGACCTCAACCAAAGGTACCAACACATCTTAAAATATTATTCAAACTTGCTCCAATCATCAAAACACCTCAGACAATGCTAAAACTATCATTTTTCATCGAATTCAAGCCTAAGTTCTTCCAGAACTTCCAAAACACGCATTCGATCAAAAACCCAACCAAAACACCTCCGAATGACCTGAAATTTTGCACACACATCCCAAATCACCTAACGAAGCTACTGCAGCTCTCGGAATTCCATTCTGACCCTCGGATCAAAATCTCACCTATCGACCGGAATTCGCTAAAATTCTAACTTTGCCAATTCAAACCTAATTCTACTCCGGACCTCCAAAATCACTTTTGATCACACTCCTAAGTCACAAATCATCCCCCGAAGCTAACCAAATCATCGGAATTCAAATCCGAGCCCTCTAACACAAAAGTCAACATCCGGTTGACTTTTCCAACTTAAGCCTTCTTAAAAGAGACTAAGTGTCTCATTTCTTATCAAAACCACTCCAAACCAACTCTAACACATCAAATACTGATAATGAAACATGAAGAAGCATAACATGGGGGAAACGGGGCGGTA
>NW_017677410.1:5614-30716 GCF_001879085.1 Nicotiana attenuata
GCAGCTTCCCTGACTTGGGCTCAATTTTCAGATATGTTCACGAGGGAGTATGTTCCCCAGAGTCTTAGGGATGCTTGGCGCGCGGAGTTTGAGCATTTGCGCCAGGGTACTATGACTATCTCAGAGTATGCCGTCCGCTACATTGACTTGGCTAGGCATGCCCCAGCTTTGGTTTCTACAGTCCGCGAGAAGGTTCGCCGGTTCATTGAGGGGCTTATTACCAGCATCAGATCTAGCATGGCTCGTGAGTTAGAGACGGATGTGTCTTTTCAACAGGCAGTGAGCATCGCTAGGAGGATTGAGGGTATGCATGCTAGGGACAGGGAGGAGAGGGAGGCCAAGAGGTCTCGAGAGTCGGGCTATTTTTCTGGTGCCCCTGCCCCAGCTGCAGGTCGTCATGGTAGGGGTCATATGGGTCGCCCCGTTCATTCAGCTCTTCCAGCAGCCAGCGATATTCCAGCTCCACCTAGGCCTCAGGAGCCTTATTATGCACCTCCAGTCTCTAGTGCGCTTCCTGCACGGGGTGCTTCCGGTGGTCAGTCCAGCAGACCTGGCTCGAGCCAGTCACAGCCGCCACATCCTCCCAGAGCTTGTTTTGAGTGTGGTGACACACGCCACATGGTGAGAGATTGCCCCAGACTCAGGAGGGGTGCACCTTCGCAGACTCCTCAGCCACAGCAGGCCTCATAGAGCTCTCAGGCTATGGTTCCAGCACCAGCTGCCACTCCACCGGCCCAGCCAGCCAGGGGTGGAGGTCAGGGAGGTAGAGGTCGCCCTCGAGGGGGAGGCCATGCCAGATATTATGCTCTTCCAGGCCGTACTGAGGCCGCCGCCTCCGATTTTCTCATCACAGGTACTATCTTGGTTTGTCACAGAGATGCATCGGTTCTATTCGATCCAGGATCTACTTACTCTTATGTATCTTCTTACTTTGCTCCGTGTTTGGGGGTACCTTGGGATTCCTTGAGTTCCCTAGTTTATGTTTCTACTCCTGTGGGAGATTCTCTTGTTGTGGACCGCGTTTACCGGTCATGTTTGGTTATTCTTGGTGGTTTTGAGACCATGGCTGACTTATTATTGCTCAGCATGGTTGATTTTGATATTATTTTAGGCATGGACTGGTTATCGCCCCATTATGCTATTCTTGACTGTCACGCCAAAACCGTGACGCTGGCCATGCCAGGTGTACCGCGTATTGAGTAGAGGGGTGCCTTAGGTCACACTTCCAGTAGAGTTATTTCTTTCCTTAAGGCTCAGCGTATGGTTGAGAAAGGTTGTGATGCGTACTTAGCTTATGTGAGAGATGCCAGTATGGATACTCCTTCTGTTGATTCAGTCCCAGTAGTACGAGATTTCCCCTATGTGTTTCCAGCTGATCTTCCGGGCATGCCACTTGATAGGGACATTGATTTTGGCATTGACCTGTTGCCGGGCACTCAGCCCATCTCTATCCCTCCGTACCGTATGGCTCCTCCTGAGTTGAAGGAGTTGAAGGAGCAATTGCAGGAATTACTTGATAAGGGTTTTATTCAGCCTAGTGTATCGCCTTGGGGTGCTCCTGTGTTATTTGTGAAGAAGAAGGATGGTTCTATGCACATGTGTATTGATTACCGCCAGTTGAACAAGGTTACAGTGAAGAATCGTTATCCTCTGCCTCATATTGATGATCTGTTTGACCAGCTTCAGGGTGCACGGGTGTTTTCTAATATCGATTTGCGCTCAGGTTACCATCAGTTGAAGATTCGGGAGACAGATATCCCGAAGACTGCCTTCAGGACTCGGTATGGACATTACGAGTTCCTTGTTATGTCATTTGGGTTGACCAATGCCCCAGCAGCCTTCATGCATCTGATGCACAGTGTATTCCGGCCATATCTTGACACTTTTGTCATTGTCTTTATTGATGATATTCTGGTATATTCCCGGAGTCGGGAAGATCACGAGCAGCACCTAAGGACAGTGCTTCAGACTCTGAGAGAAAAGAGATTATATGCAAAGTTTTCAAAATGTGAGTTTTGGTTGGATTCCGTGGCATTCTTGGGCCACGTGGTATCGAGTGAGGGCATTCGGGTGGATCCGAAGAAGGTAGAGGCAGTGCAGAGTTGGCCCAGACCATCTTCAGCTACAGAGATTCGTAGTTTCCTTGGCTTGGCGAGCTACTACCGTCGATTTGTGGAGGGGTTTTCGTCGATTGCAACCCATATGACTAGATTGACCCAGAAGGGTGCTCCATTTCAGTGGACAGAGGAGTGTGAGGCGAGCTTTCAGAAGCTCAAGACAGCCCTGACTACAGCCCAAGTTTTGATATTGCCTACCGGTTCGGGGTCTTATACTGTCTATTATGACGCCTCGAGAGTTGGCCTTGGGGCGGTATTGACGCAGGGCGGTAGAGTGATTGCCTACGCGTCCAGACAGTTGAAGATACATGAGAAGAATTATCCTGTCCATGATCTTGAGTTAGCTGCCATTGTTCATGCCTTGAAGATTTGGCGTCATTACTTGTACGGTGTGTCTTGTGAGATATATAGTGATCACCGGAGTTTGCAGCATCTGTTCAAGCAGAAGGATCTTAATTTGAGTCAAAGGAGATGGCTAGAGTTTCTAAAGGATTATGACATCACTATCTTGTATCACCCGGGCAAGGCCAATGTGGTGGCCGATGCTTTGAGCCGCCGGCAGAGAGTTTCAGGAGTTTGGCTTATTTACCAGCAGCAGAGAGGCCTATGGCGATGGATGTTCAGGCCCTAGCCAACCAGTATGTGAGATTGGATCTTTCGGAGCCCAGCCGGGTTCTAGCTTGTGTGGTCTCTCGGTCTTCCTTGTTTGATCATATCAGGGAGCGGCAGTATGATGACCCTCATTTGCTTGTCCTCAAGGACAAGGTGTTACATGGCGATGCTCGAGATGTGACCATTGGTGATGACGGAGTATTGAGGATGCAGGGTCGAGTTTGTGTACCCAATGTCGATGGGCTTCGGGAGTTGATTCTAGAGGAGGCCCACAGTTCGCGGTATTCCATTCATCCGGGTGCCGCAAAGATGTATCAGGATTTGAGGCAACACTACTGGTAGAGGCGGATGAAGAAGGATATAGTTAGGTTCGTAGCACGGTGCCTTAATTGTCAGCAGGTGAAGTATGAGCACCAGAGACCGGGTGGATTGCTTCAGCAGATAGAGATTCCGGAGTGGAAGTGGAAGCGGATCACCATGGACTTCGTATCTGGACTCCCACGGACTTTGAAGAAGTTCGATGCCATTTGGGTTATTATGGATCGGCTGACCAAGTCCGCGCATTTCATCCATGTGTGTACTACCTATTCATCGGAGCGGTTGGCAGAGATTTATATCCGGGAGATTGTCCGTCTGCATGGCATTCCAGTTTCCATTATTTCAGACAGAGGTACTCAGTTCACATCGCGGTTATAGAGAGCCGTACAGCAGGAGTTGGGTACTCGGGTGGAGTTGAGCACAACATTTCACCCTCAGACGGACGGACAGTCCGAGGGCACTATTCAGATTCTCTAGGATATGCTCCGTGCGTGCGTGATTAAGTTTGGAGGTTCTTGGGATCATTTCTTGCCATTAGCGGAGTTTGCCTACAACAACAGCTATCAGTCCAGCATTCAGATGGCACCGTACAAGGCCTTATATGGTAGGCAATGTAGATCTCCGGTGGGTTGGTTCGAGCCAGGTGAGGCCAGATTACTGGGCACAGATTTGGTTCAGGATGCTTTGGAGAGAGTCAAGGTGATTCAGGATAGACTCCGTACAGCCTAGTCTAGACAGAAGAGTTGCGCGGACCGGAAGGCTCGTGATGTTTCCTACATGGTTGGAGAGCGGGTTCTGCTTCGGGTTTCGCCTATGAAGGGCGTTATGAGATTTGGGAAGAAGGGGAAGTTGAGTCCGAGGTTTATAGGCCCTTTTGAGATATTGAGGCGTGTCGGGGAGGTTGCTTACGAGCTTGCCTTACCTCCCAGCTTGGCAGGAGTTCATCCGGTATTTCATGTTTCTATGCTCCGGAGGTATCACGGTGATCCGCCGCACGTGTTGGATTTCAGCTCAGTCCACTTGGAGAAGGATCTATCTTATGTTGAGGAGCCAGTGGCAATATTGGACAGGCAGGTCAGGAAGCTGAGGTCGATGAGCATTGCGTCCGTGAAGGTTCAGTGGCGGGGTCAGCCGGTCGAGGAGGCGACCTGGGAGACCGAGCAGGATATGCGCATCCAGTACCCTCATCTTTTCACTACTTCAGGTATGTTTGTATGCTCGTTCGAGGACGAACGAATGTTTAAGTGTGGGAGGATGTAACGACCCGGCCAGTCGTTTTTGGAATTTACGCCCCGATCCCCTATTAACTGCTTTCCCCAAGTTTACTTCTGCTATTTTGATTTGCCGGGATGTTCGGTCTTTAGTTTCGGAGAGCTTTGGGACACTTAGTCCCTAAATGAGAGCTTAAGTGTTGGAAAACTGACCATAGTCGGAACAGTGTGAAGACGGACTCGGAATGGAAATTCGATGGTTCTGTTAGCTCCGTTAGGTAGTTTCGGGGTTGGGAGCGTGTTCGGAATGTATTTTGGAGGTCCGTAGCTAATTTAGGCTTGAAATGCCGAAGTTTGAATTTTTGAAGTTTCCGGTCCGATAGTGAGATTTTGATCTGAGGTTTGGAATGGAATTCCGGAAGTTGTAGTAGCTCTGTCATGTCATTTGGGATGTGTGTGCAAAATTTCAGGTCATTCGGACGTGTTTTGGTTAGGTTTTTGATCGAAAGCGTATTTTGAGAGAATTTGAAGTTCTTAGGCTTAAATCCTTGATTAATTCGAGTTTACGACGTTTTTTTAGGTGGTTTAAGGATTGGTACAAGTTTGAATGATGTTATGGGATATGACCGTAGGTTTGGTTGAGGTCCCGGGGGCCTCGGGTATGTTCTGGATGCTCAACGGGGCATTTTTGTGTTGAAAAGAGTTGCAGATTTTCTCTTTAGTTCTGCTGCAGGTTTTCCTTCTCTGCGATCGCGGCTTCCACTCCGCGATCGCATAGTGTAATTTAGGAGCTGGTACTTCATTGCAATTTCCTCTTCGCGATCGCGTGGCACTATTTGCGATCACATAGGTCTGTTTCTCTCTCTTTTGCGATCGCATGGCTTGGGCTGCGTTCGCGTAGGCTATTTTTCTGAGCCTTTAAATTTTACTCTTCGCGATCGCATTTCTCCTCTTGCGATCGGATAGAACCAAATGCCTGGGCAGATATAAACATTTCAAAACAAGGGTTTAGCCATTTTTACCAAAACTCAAGCTTGAGAGCTCGGATTTGAGGGAGATTTCGAGGGTTTTTCAGGGACAACGATTGGGTAACGATTCTAAACTCCTTTTTACTTGTAACCCACTATTCTAAGCGTAAATTCCTCTTTTAATTTCGGATTTTGAATGAAAAATTGATAAAAACTTCATAGACCGAATTATTGAGTTTTGAGTGGGTGTTTGACCTCCGATTTGACAGATTTTTATATGGTTAGACTCGTGAGAGTACGAGGGTTATGAAAATGTAATTTCATTCAATTTCGAGACGTTGTCCTGGGGGGCATTTTGGTCATTTTACCTAATTTTGCGTCTTAGCTTTGAATTAAATTGTAGAATCAGTTGCTTGAGATGTTATTTACGATATGTAATTGAATTTAATAGATTTGGGCCATTTGGAGTCGGATACTCGTGGCGAACGTGTGGTTTCGAGTTGATTTTGGAGCCGGTTCGAGGTAAGTAGCTTGTCTAACCTTGTGTGGGGGACTTTTTCCCTAAGGATTGATATTGTGTTAATTGAAATGCCTCGTGCGTGAGGTGACGAGCGTGCACTTGTGCTAATTGTTGGAAATCCGGGTTTTTCTTCTTTAAAGATAGCCTTGAATTGTGTTCCTCCTTTCCTTGCTTCTACTGTTTGATATTTAAACCTGCTGTAGCTTAGAGAAGCATGTCTGCTTGACTAAATTGCTTTATCTGTCTTAACTGCCTTAATTGAACTACGTGAACCATGCTAGGCTAGGATTACCTGCTTCACTTTGATATGAAATTGATAGGATTGAGTTCTGTTGTTGCTATGTATTTTACTTTGGGGCTACGGAACGGTATTCCGGGAGATCCCCCTGCACTTTATTTTGGGACTACGGGATGGTATCCCGGGAGCTCCCCTGTATGTTTATTTTGGGACTACGGAATTGCATTCCGGGAGATCCCCCTGCACCTTATGAGTTGGACTACGGGACGGCACCCGGGAGATTCACTGGACATGATATTTATATTTGGGGACTACAGGACGGTATCCTGGGAGATCCCCGGTTGTTATCTCAGAGCTGAGTTATGTTCTTTCACTATGTTTTGCTTGCCTTTGTAATAGTTGTTGTGGTCCTTTATATCATGTGTTATTTAATTACACTGTCATTTCACACTGTTAAACCTGTATCTTATTTAACCTCAGTAGGGCCCTGACCTTCCTCATCACTACCCAACCGAGGTTAGGCTTGGCACTTACTGAGTACCGCTGTGGTGTGCTCATGCCCTTTTTGCGCATGTTTTTCATGTGCAGATCCAGGTACTTCTACCCAGGCGTATCATCCTTGAGGCAGGGAGCATTTCGGAGACTTCGAGGTACATCTGCCGCGTCCGCAGACCGAAGAGTCTCCTTCTTTACTCTATCTTTAGTGTTAGCCCTTCTATCGTACTATTGATGTAGACATTTCTGGAGATTAGAGCACTTTACTGAATTCCATTTAGCCTGTGTTCCCGTGAGTTTCCGGGTTTTGGGATAGTAATGTAGGCTGCTGTGATGTGGAGTTGCATATGCCGAGCGGTATTTTATATACTGTTTCTCCTTTTAAATTGTTCAGTTTTGTCTTTTATTCCGCAAGTTAGTTATGTTTCCGCATTGTTAGGCTTACCTAGTTGTAGAGACTAGGCGCCATCACGACATGTTCACGGTGGGTGAAATGGGGTCGTGACATGGGAGAATTGATATAATAATGCCCCATAGTAATGTTTGAGGTTGTCATCGTATTTATCAAGCAGTACATAAGTGTAAGAGACAAGAATACCCTTATTTAGAAGAGTAATATACAACAATTCCTAGGCTAACATGGTAAAAGCTACATGTATATTATCACGCCCCCTCAATCGAGTGTGGGAACATGCGAAGATTGTCTCGAAGAGTCTTAAATCGATGAGAGGATAGGCCCTTGGTACGAATGTCAGCTAGTTGGCACTCCGTTGGAAGATGGCGAACAAGAACATATCTAGAGGCAACACGTTCCCGTACAAAGTAAAAATCAACTGCAAGATGCTTTTGTACGGGAATGATATATAGGATCCATCGTAAGAGATAAGGCACTTACATTTTCACAAAAGATGAGTAGTGCATCTGAGAGAAAATATGCAAGTTCCGTAGTAGTTGTTCAAATATATATATGATCAGGATTAACTACAGCATAATATTCAAAATCGTTAACATATGACATAGTAAAAATCCTAAAGATACAATAAAATAAAAATAAGTGGAAGAAAACAAAATATAAATCTTAAAGTTATATTAAGATTTTAAATTAGCAACCTATCTCTTTTAAAGCTTATTTAACTTATTAAAAAAAAGAGAAAAAAAACGTGACATCCTTTTATTTATTTTACGGTTATTGATGATGTTATTTTCCTGAACTCTCATTAGTTCTTACTGTAGTATTACTTTTTCTTTGTATGTATTTGCAAATATTCCACTGAACTTTTTCAACGTTTATGTAATGAAGTTGATATTATTCGAGTAATTCGGTTTTCTTTATAAATGTTTTATTTTTTCATGTTAATAAATCGTTTTAAAGGAATTAAACATTGTTAGTATGGATTCATATAACTTACCTTAACTTAGTAAAAATTGGTGCATTGTAATAGTTGTTATTGTATAAGACCGCAATTTATAAAACCAATATGTACAACCGGGTTAATAGACTAACAGCTATAAATCTCGACCATCTCGCATTATTCATGAACAAATTTGGACCTTTTCCCAACTTTTAAATCTTAAACCATCACAACAAAGCATATAAGCTGCAGAATGAATAAATAAGCTCTTTATATAGAGCAGAGTTACAGCCAGAAAGATACAGAAGAATATTCGTAAGGATACATTGTGAGCATGTGATTTTTGCCCTATATGAATTACTCCTATAAAATCCAAGAAAATAGATTTTTTCTAATTATTTGCCATTTTGTAGGATTTTATTAATTTTTTGCATTTTTGTGCATGTTTAATTTTTATTAAAACCATAAAAAGTGTTAAAAATACCATGCATTGCATTTACGTTTTGTTTTTACATTTTTAGGGTTAATTAGTTAATTACTTATTCTATTAAAAATGAAAATCACAAAAAAAGCTCATTTTGCATTTTTACCTTTTAATTTTTAAATTAGTGATTTTTCTCTTCTAATTTAGGATCATAGTAATTTTATAATTTTTGTAATTAGATATTTGGCTTAATTTTACAATTTTNGACTAATTTAAGAATTATATATAGGATTTTTTAATTAAAGAAAAGAAAAGAAAAAGGAAAAAGAAAAAGGAAATAAGGGAATTGAAAAGGGGGTTTTAAATTCAGAATTTGGGCCATTTAAAGCCAAAACCCGTCGAAAATTTAGCCCAGGTCCAAGCCCAAAATCGGCATACCCGGTCCAACTCCTCCCACCATCAAACGACGCCGTTTTGCCTTGGTTTCATCTCAGCCGTTGGATCCTAGTGATCCAATGGTCCGGAACTAAACCTCCCCATCCATATAAAACTGTCTGAACCGGTTCCCCCCCCCCCCCATTCCAATCCCTCTCACTTCAGTCTCTCACCCAAGCCCTAGTGAAACACTAGCCGCCCTAAAATACCTCACCGTCTCTGCCGCCCACCACCACCGAAAATCGCCTCACGGCGGTTACGGTGTTCCAAACACCACCAAATCAACACCCCAGAACCCCCGTCATCTCCCCTTTCCAAATCTCTAACCCAATTCCTTCGAATCATCACCAAACATCTCGAATTTCAAATTTGAGTTTCAATCCCCAAAATCCTAACCTCTCCAAATCAACCCAAAACTTCACCAGGTTATCTTCTCACTCCCCTCACCCCTAATATCTTACTGGTTTTCCTAAAAGGCCCCTCAAAATCCAGCAATTTCAGATCAAAAATCTGAAACCCTAGAGGTCTATAGTGTGTGATTCCGGGAGATTTAATGGCTCAAACCTACATGAGTCAATTGCTTTTGACGAGAGCAATTGATTCATGTGGGTTTGATTTATTTTCAAGCTTGCCAGGATCAGTTCCAAACTCCGGCCAGATTCACTAAGCCCAGTTCGTGTCTTACGTTTATAATAGGTAATTCCTCTTTATGTTCTATTATTCCTTCCTTGCTTAGGTTTTTCTTTTCCTTTTCATGTTTTGTTTCAGTTTAACCGCATAATTTTAGGATTTTTCTTCTTTTAAAACTGTTAATTGTTTGATTACACACTGATCATTAGATTAATCAAAGCATGCTAAGATTTCATTTCAATTTGCATGGGTTTAGCTTAATTAGGGTTTTTGGTGAATTTTTCATTCTGTCCTTGCTTCCATTGCTCTTGTTTAAACTGCTCCCCTCCTGTATTTTGTGATTGAATTTCAGCATGTTAATTGAGTAGTTTAACTTCTAGGATTTCTTTGGGGTTTTTTTTTCTTGGCAATTTTTGGTTTAGTTACTGTGTAAATATATTTAGCCGTTTAAGTTTAGTCTTGTTTAGTTTTGATTAGATAAACACTTTTGTCTACTAGTTAGGTTGGTTTTAGTTCAAATTGCATCATCTTTTTTTATTTTATTTCTGTTTGCATTTTTTATTTGTTGATACACTTTTGGTTTTTGTTTGCCTTAGTCTGTAAATCATTAGAACTTATAGGGACTTAATTGAATTAAAAGAAATGTAGGATAAGTTTTAGAAAATATCTAAGAAAAAGAAGTTTCTAGAAAGTGTACAGCTGTTCAAGTAGTTGTAAAAGATGCTGAAAAATAGGATAAAAGGGACAACTGTACCAGGGTTGTGAAAAAAGACAGTACTATTTTCAGAATTAGGATAAGGAATATTCCTAAAAAATACCCATCCTAGGCAGCCTATATATAGATACTCTCATTTTGAAAATGACACAGACATTCATCACCATTTCTCTGCATAAAAGTTTTTCTAAAAAGACATCAGATTTCAGAAATTCTAGAAAACATTCAAAACTTCTTATTTCTGTTTTTTTACAAGATGAAAAACATGGTTTGAAGTAGAGGATTTTTCTTGGGTTATTTAGCTGGGATTTCTGGTTTCAAGTTGGTTGGATTTGGTTTAAATTTCTGGTTTATTTGGGGCTGCTGCTGCTGTGTTGATTTCTGTCTTTGCAAGTTTCAGCCATCTTCACTCTTTTCTTTCTCCTGTTGTTTGCAGGTTTTATTGCTGCTGCTTAGGTATTTAACCTCAGCTCCTTCTCTATGTAATGCCATGAATGATTTGTTAAATGATATAAAAATCAGATGTATAAATGTTGTTTGTGCAAGTGAATGCCTTTTCATGCAAGTAGTTAGCTTACATTGATATGAATGAGATTAGCTTTGACTATGTGAGTTTAAAAGCTTGAACATGAATAACCTAGCTGATACTTGAATGCCTTGTAGTTTCAGTTTGCAAAAATAGCTTTGTTTATGTCTATAGCCAAACTCTTGGTTATTAATGCTGATTATGAAGTGTGTTGGTTATGCTTTTCCTTCTTTCTTTCATCTGATGGCTTCCTCTTTACTCAAAACCATTTGTTTACTTTCTTTGTCTGTTTGGCTATGAGCTGCTACCTGCAGATTTGGTCACTGGTTGGCCAAATCAGCAGGTTCAAAGCTAGAAAGTGGGAATCAGGCTGCCTTAACAAGAGAAGACCAAGCTCTAATGGACAAATCATGTCCAAAAGAGGCAGGATCTCTTCATGATATCAGTTATAACAATTTGTAATAGTTTAGCCTTTAATATAGTTAGGTTATGTAACAAGTCTTAATGAAAGGTGTTGATTTTGAAAGTTGCTTATTCTACTGTGGAAAACTGTAATAAATCAGGTATTAGTGTCGATGCATTAGGAGCTTAATTATGTGTTTGTCATGATTTACAAAGTAGTAGTGGTGCTGGGTTTTGAGCCCACTCAGCAGACCCAAAGGCTGCTCATTTGATGGGGAAAAAAGGGGTTAAATTTGTAGTCCAAGTGACAGACTAAACTCAGATGATTTGGGCCTAGTCTATAGGCCCAAACTTTGAGTCAGTCTAGGAGCCTTTTATTATGGATCATTTTTATGTCAAGTGATTAATTTTCAGTACTCAGCATGTATATATTTTTCAGAATTTTAACGTATTAGAACAATAGTATATGTAGTGGTTGAATAGTTTCACAGTTCAAATTCATATTGTTAGCATTAATATCAATGTAATAATTTCAAGGTTTATAATATGGTTGTTAGTGTTGTAATTTTAGGATTTGCATATTTTGTTGCTATGTGTGTGCTATGGCCTTTTGGGGGCCTCAGTAGGGCCTTAATTTTAAATACTCCTGCCAAGAGCTGAGGTTGGGCCTGGCCCAAACGGGGCTGCCTGGAATCATGGCCAGGCCTGTTTGACCTCTAGCTGTTTACATTTCCTCTTTTGGGCTCAATCTTGAGCCCAACCTTCCTCAGCATTTACCCTTTTCCAAAACTGTTTATTGTAGATATCATAGAATTGGGCTTGGACTGGTTGGCCCATTTGAGATAGGCGGCCATCTGCCTGGCTGCATCTCTGAGCTCGATTTCGAGCCCAGTTTTCCCTTTTAAATAGTCTTGGGTTTAGGCTCACACCAGAATCGGTTTTAAAAATTAAGGGCCCAATCACGCACATCAAACCTTTTTCTTCTACAATTATAGCTGCCTACTAAGTGCACATCATTATTAGATAAGAATATCCTCAAACCCTTTAATTAGGCGTAATTTTTCTCTAAAAAATAATTTGAGGTGTGTCATACCCAAACAAAATCTATAAGCTATGGCCCTCACATTAATATTAACTTAGTGTTAAAATAACCTTAAACACTCGTAGTTTGCTTTAGGCTCGATTTAGACTATTATTGTGATTATGTATACGTTCGCATAACATAATTGCGAATTTAATTCTAAAAGAGGTAACTCGAGGGATGTGTTCGCGCAACTTCAACCAAACTTTCTTAATAAATAAACAAAGCGTTATTAATTGTGGACACGTTCGCGTGACCTGATTTTGACGCGCCAAAGGAACAGAGTATACGTACGCGTAATTCAATCCCTTAATTACGAATAATCAAGCAATTAAAAGCGGTAAACGATAAATGTATATAGGTCCTAAAAATGAGTAGTTAAACAATTTAAGCCAAGTAATAATCACTAAGCGACCGTGCTAGAACCACGAAACCCGGGAATGCCTAACACCTTCTCCCGGCTTAACAGAATTCCTTACCCGGATTTCTGTGTCCGCAGGCCATAAATTAGAGTCAAAACCTTCCTCGATTCGGGATTTTAAATCGGTGACTTGGGACACCATAAATTATCCCAAGTGGCGACTCTGAATTTAAATAAATAATCCTGTTTCGATTGTCACTTAAATTGGAAAAACTCCCCTATACCCCCTCTCGGGTGGTAAAAAGGGAGGTGTGGCAGCTCTGGAGACTCTGCTAGGGACAAGAACCCAGAATCTCTGATTCAGGGTTCAAGAATTCGAGCTTGTTTATGTGATTTTTACTTGACTTTATTTATTGTTGATATTACTGTATTTTATGTACCTAATATGCTAAATGCCGATTTTTACTGCTTTGATATTGTTTGAATTGTATATAAATTGTTACGATACTCTCTTCCCCCTGAGTCTTCTAAAAAACGGTGCACACGTTCGCGTGGCCCCCTTTTTCTGTTAGAAGTTATACCAAATAGAACGGGGCTAGGCATGCAACAAGGCCGGGCAGACTTTCGTGCTCCCGGTACGTTGCCCCCTCCTCGACTCGAGTTTGTCCGCTCGGGTAAGCCAGGTTTAGAACACAACCCCAGGTTTAAACTTAGAATAACATGACCTCATACCGGATCCCTAGTAGGAACGTTTATTTGCATCACGTGCATTCGACCTTGGGGACTCAACACAGGGGTTAGGTCCGTCTAGGACAAGTGTACCCAAAATAATAGACCATCCTGATGCATCCTACGTGTTATTTGAATATTTATTTGTTTCGGCTTGCATGTTAACCGGCTAGGAAAAGAATATCAAAGAGAAAACCAAGAGTGAGGTAGGATAGAGAATTCACCCCATTTTGAAAATCCCGGTATTTGAAAATGTCTCGAAACTCTGCCAAAAAATTTTGAAAAAAAAAAGGAAAAGGAAAATGTATTTCAAAAAAAATGAGTGAGTCAAATTTCGGGTTTTCTTTTTCAATTATGTCAAAATTGACCAAACTACGCAGGTCTGATTCTCACCGGATGAGGGATACGTAGGCAACCCACATAAGGTTCGGCCTCATTTTTACAAAAAATAATCAAATAAAGTGTAGTTTAGGGCTTTGGTAAAAACAAAATGCCTAAGAGGATCAAATGGATGCAATCTATACCAACAGACGAAAATGCTTAACTGATCAAGCCCAAACCAGAATGAAACTAACAAATAATGCACGTAAACAGTAATCAAAACACAATCAAAGATGCGATCCCAATGAAAAACCTAGAATTCAACCTATATCAGTTTCTTTTTTTAAACTTAAGCAATTTAAAGCAACAAACAACCTAAATAGCTTGTTAATTTACTCAAAACAAAATTGACTATAAAATAAAATCATGGAGAAAAAACAGAGTAGGCATCAAACGAACCCACTAAACTAATCATGAAATTGAGTATTAAAATTCAGACATGCTTCAATCAGTCAAGAACAAGCAAACAACTAAGCAGTCGTCAATAAAGAAAAGAAAAAAAAATCTAAAATTAAACCTAAACATGCGGCTAATCAGAGATGTGAACGTGAAGAAGGAAAAGAAAACCTAAGAAAAGAAGAAAAGTAACAGAAGAGTACAGGGGAATTACCTAACCTAACAATAGGATGGACTTGGTCGACCTTGCCGCCGTTTGACCGGATTCTGGTAGGTTTGGAAACAAACCAAACCCACATGAATCAATTGCTCTTGTCAAGAGCAATTGACTCATGTAGGTTTGAGCCGCCAAATGCTCCGGAATCAGCCAGGGTATACTTTTAGGGCTTCAAAATCTGAGATCTAAAATTCGAACAAATTGAGGCCGATTCGGAGGGGGCTAATGGTGATTTGGGGTTTAGAGGGGTGCAAGGATTATAGGGTGTGAATTTGGAGCGGATTGGAGCAGTTAGGATTTTCGGACGTGATTTCGATCTAAGATTCGAGGATTTTGGCCGGGATTCGAGGGAAAAGGATTGGAGATTTGGAATGAGGAGGTAATGGGAGATTCATGGTGTAAATTTGGGAAAGATTAGTGGTGGTCCGCCGCCGTGAGGCGATTTCCGGCCGGCGGACCACGGCGGAATAGGGCAGAACCGGCGAAGGGTGAGAGGGCGGCTAGGGTTTAGAGTTTAGAGAGAGAGATGAGAGATAGGGATGAATGAGAGACGGGTCTATGGGGGGGTCTCTGATTTTCGGACAGTTTTATAGTGTTGGAACGGCCAGTTCCCAGCCGTTGGATCTGTAATGATCAACGGCTGAGATGGTTTCTTAGGTAAAACGGGGTCGTTTGGTTTAAGGGGGGGGGGGGGGGTCTGGACCAGGTAAGGCTATTTGGGCCTGGGTTGGACGGATTTTGGGGAAATTTGGGCTGGTTTGGGTATTAAAATCAACCCAAATAGAAGACCCCTCTTTTATTCCTTTCTTTTCTTTTCTTTTCTTTTTTTTTAATTAAAAAAACCTAAAAATAAATTCCTAAATTATTTAAATTGTAAAATTAAACCAATTATCTAATTATGAAAATTATAAACATCACTTAATTCTAAATTAAAAGAGAAAAATCAATAACCTAAAAACTAAAAGTAAAAATGTAAAGATGAGCTATATTTTTTTTTGTGATTTTCAATATTTATAAAGCAAATAATTATTGATTAATCCTAAAAAATATAAAAATAAAGCCTAAGTGCAATGCATGGTATTTTTGGTATTTTTCATGATTTAAATAAAACTTAAACATGCACAAAAATGCAAACAATTAAAAAAAATCCTAAAATGGCAAATAATTAACAAAAAATCTATTTTCTTGGGATTTTATGGGAGTATTTCGTATAGGGCAAAAATCACATGCTCACAGCTGCCCCTCTTTGCTCGGAAACACGACGGGTTTTCGGGCAAAGATAAATGAGCAATTATGAGGTATTTTTGCCCGTTTGAAACTCCATGAGAAGCATCTTTTGAAAGAGCCTGACCGAACCTTGCTTCAGAGGTTGCCTACATATCCTTGGCTATAAAGGAAACAGGTCAGTGTAGTTCTGGAAGTTTTGGTAGCTGGGACTACCGAAAAACTGTGATTTCACTGCTATTGCTGCTGTTTCTGCTTGCTGAACTCCTTATTACACCAAAATGAAATATGAAACGCTAAACTAGCTAAGCCTATAAACTACGAGTTACAAGATTCATATCTATAAACCTTCTGAAGCTTGATCTTGGGTCTTGGATGGTTCTTCCTGCAGACTCCAACCCGAATCTTGATGCTCGTTAGCTGCAACCGCTGGTTCATTCTTCTTCAGCTTTTCGGACCAAGGCGGGATATGCGAAGCTTGTGACTTCAATCAAATTTTGAGTAGCCCGCATCTTTTCTCCGCTTCTACACTCAGAGTTCAACTTCTTTTCTTGTCTCTTCTTTTCTTTTATTTGGGTTGAGACTTCTTCTTTTGGTCATCTCAAATCTTGTGCCTCATGGTAAAAACCTGTTCAGACACCAAAGCAAACAAACGAACGAAATTTTTATGCCCCAGTTTTCACTAGGAAAATTTCGTGAGTTATTGCAACAAAATCTAAACTATTTCTTTATTGGAAGCAACTAAAATCAGGATTGTGTATCCTTGAGGAAAAGAGAGTAGGGAGTGGAGACCCTATATCTAAAATGAAACCAAATGGGGATCGGAGGCCCTAAGTTGGGAAGGTTAACAAGTTATGCTAAAAAAATGACCGGGTTATGCCGGAAAGGTAAAAAGGTCCTCAGGTTATGCCGGGAAAGGTCATGGGGTTATGCCGGAAAAGAAAAAGGTCCTCGGGTTATGCCGCGAAAGGTCATCGGGTTATGCCGGAAAAGAAAAAGGTCCTCGAGTTATGCCGGGGAGGTCATCGGGTTATGCCAGAAAAGAAAAAGGTCCTCGGGTTATGCCGGGGAGGTCCACGGGTTATGCCGGAAAAGCCATCGGGTTATGCCGGAAAAGAAAAAGGTCCTCGGGTTATGCCGGGGAGGTCCACGGGTTACGCCGGGAAAGTCATCGGGTTATGCCGAAAAAGAAAAAGATCCTCGGGTTATGCTGGGGAGGTCCACGGGTTATGCCGGGAAAGTCATGGGGTTATGCCGGAAAAGAAAAAGGTCCTCGGGTTATGCCGGGGAAAGTCATCGGGTTATGCCGGAAAAGAAAAAGGTCCTCGGGTTATGCCGGGGAGGAACCGTTTTGGTTTCTGCGTAACTTGATTTTATTGCACCTGCTTCTTGCAAGGTTGTTTTGGACTGCACCTGTTTTCCTGTTTTTAAATCAAAGAACAATTCGTCAGTTTGAAACGGTGGTTGGTTTTGTGGCCTTGATTGTTTTGATCACTTGTCTCCCGGCTTCTTTGATGAAGATTTCAACTGCAACTGCTTGTTCCCTGAGGACCGATTTCATTTCTGAACCTGGAGAACCTCTATCTTTGCCAGATTTTGCCATGACGATTGGTCACGTGGAACTCAACCTTTCGACTTTATTTTGCCTCTATAAGCCCCTTCCTTCTGACTTGTTGTTTTTCTTTTCTCTTCTTTTTTTTCTTTTTCCTTTTTTTTTTACCTTCGGATCATTGGGAAACTTTTGGCTCCTCAAACTTGCCGCAATGGCTAGTCGCGTGGGACTTAACCTTTTCCAACTTTATTTCGCCTCTGTAGGCCTTTCTTTTCTGGCTTCTTTCTTCCAACTTCAATTTCAGAGCATTTTGGGGTACCTTGGCTTTTCAAATCTTTGCCGAGACGGTTAGCCACGTGGGACTCAACCTTTTTAACTTTCAAGAGTTTTCAATTTCAAAACATCAGCCACCATGGCCGGTCGAAGTCGACTTGATTCCCCTGACGAGGCTGGGTGCCTTTTTACATGTTGGCTTGTATCAAATGAGAACCCTGTAAATCAATCTTACTATCCTTTCTTTGTCTTAGTTTTGGAACAGAGTTAGACCGAAAGGGATTCAAAGAAAACAAACAATGGAATGGAGAATGAGTTTAAAACAAGAAGTGTCCCTTTCGGGCAAAGGAAAGAAGGACTTATCTGGAGTACACGCGGACTTCAATGAACATGACATGCCTTTTGGACTGGATGCCTGATATGTGAAAACCATCCGACTCTCAGAAATTCATCACAACTTTTGCCTCAAAATCGAGAAACCTTTCCAGGACTCTGTCAATGCCGATGGCTGTGAGGATACTCTTTTCGATCAGGGGCGCCCTTTGCGGGTTTTCACGAGCTGACCTCTCTCATTTCTTTTCCGTGCTCTTTGCAAGTTTTCACTAACAAGACTCTCTCATTTTCAATTCTCTGCTTACCATCGCCTTATGGTGCCCGTGTGGGTATTCACCAATAAGACTCTCTCATTTTATTTCTCTTATCTTGTTGCATCAGTTCCAAGCACCGCATTCTCCGATTATTGAACATTCTCACTGATTGATCTGAAGGACTTGAACAAAATTTGGGGTAAAAAGAATTTGGATTGAATTATAACTTTGGAACCATTCAGGCGGGATGATTGCCGAACCATCATAACATCTGCCCCAGTTTCACTTTTGGGAAAATTTGGATTTTTGTTTTGGTGTGACTGAACCCCAGAGAGAGGCTGCCTACATATCCTTTCAGAATCAAGTCGAACGTAGTTCAGGGAAACTTTTGTTTTTGGTTTTCTTTTTCTTCTGTTTTGTTTTCTTCTCTTTCTTTTTCTTTCCTTTTTCCTCTCCCTTTTTTTTCATTTTATTTGTCTTTTCTTTTCCCCCTTTTTTTGTATCTTTCTTTTTCTTCTCTTTTTTTTTGTCATAATTTTTTTCAGTAACACTTTCAGGTTCCAAAGAGGGTAATCAAAGAAGAGTACCGGCTCAAAGGGTTTGCAAATGGTTGAATATTTGGATACTAAGAAAATAAAGCCTTCTTCATCCCAACCGGAGAACATTAATGGTGTATAGAAGATCCAACATAGTACCTTTGTCTGCATTTGCATTGACATTTGTTTCAGGAACATTTCCTTCGATGTGTCCCAAGTACAACGCACTCTTTTGGCAGTACTCTTGTTGCAATGTACGGACCTTTCCAATCTGGAACCAATTTTCCTTCAGCTGTTCCAACTCTTTATTTTATTTCCTTAAACTTATCTTCATTGTGATCTAATTCTTCATTCATTATTTTGAGGTCTGACACCATTTCAGGATCTGGGCATGAAGTCCGTAAGCATGTCATGTTATTGAAATTTGCATTTAACAGAACTAAAAAGATAATAAGAAAAATGACAAGATTAAGAAAAGAGACATTTCTAGACAATGAAATATTAATTTCATTTGATTTTTGTCGACCCCATCATGCTTAGCCGTTCTTTCGGCTTTTATTCTGTTTCGGCAATGGCTGCAATGGCTTTCAGTGCCGGATCGAATTCCTCATTGTAAACAGGCAACGGATTGTTGTCACATCAGGAGCCTCTTCGTCCCGGAGAATGATTCTATCAGCTTCAATCAAGTCTTCAACTGCCCTTTTGTGGGTCCAACAGTCCTTTGTACTGTGCCCCACTGCTCAAGAGTGGTATTCACATCTAGCATCAGCTCGGTGCAAGGGGGACTCGGGGTTTGGCCGGTTTGGGGCCACTGGCTGTAGCGGACCTTGCCTGACTAGCTTTTATGGAGCTTGGTATACCAACAAAACCAACCACCTGAACAGAACCTGGCTAATTTGCTCACACCAACAATCTTGTTAGTTTTGAGACATTTAACATATAGGAAATCACACGTTTGGATGCAATGCACCTAATAGTTAAACGCTTCTACCATGCGTTTGCACACTTGCATATTTCATCCCGGCCTTAACTAACTCTTTCAGTATGTACCTCTTTTCTTTTATTTCTGCCTTTCTTTAATCACTCTTGATGATTTTTTTCATTTAGTTTTTGTCGCTCTTTTATTTTTTGGCACTCTTTTTTTTTCACTCTTATTTTCTCTCTTTTTTTTAGTTTATTTTCACTCAATTAATTCTATGGCTATGATCGAATCCGATGGGGATTGCCTACGTATCATGACGCCGCATGAATCAGATCTGGCGTAGTTTGGGAAGATCGAGAATGGAGTAAATAAACTAACACACTCAGCCATGAACTTTGAGAACAGACCTGCGTAGTTCGGTCAGATTTGACATAATAAAAACAATTCCAAATATTTTTTCTTGAAACAATTTTTCTTTTCTCTTTCTCACAATTCGGCAGAGTTTCGGTACTTTTTGGACATCGTATTTTCAAAGACGGGTAATTATCTCTCTCATACCTCAACTTGATTTTTTTTTTCCGAACTTTTTCCATTATTTTAGAAGCTGGTCAACATGCAATCCGAAGCAAATAAATGCATAAGTAGCAAGTAGAATGCATCAGGATGGTCTTTTTGATTTCAGGTACACCTGTCCTAGACGGACCCAACCCCTGTGTTGAGTCCCCTAAGTCAAATTCACGTAATGCAAACAAGCATTCCTACTAGGGATCCAGCATGAGGCTTTGTTATACTAGGTTTAAAACTCTGGGTGTATTGTTCTAGACCTGGCTTACCCGATCGGACAGCTCGAGACGAGGGGGGCAGCGTACCGGGAATACAGAAGCTTCACCGGCTTTGCAACTTGTCCGAACCTCGTTCTAAAATTGGGATATGACTCGGAGAGAAAAGAGTTTCCTAACAGTTTTATATACAATTCAGTCAATATCAAAGCGGTAAAAGCAGCATTTAGCACAATTCGAAATAGGATTGTGTTATTTAAATTTTCAGAGTCGCCACTTGGGATAGTTTATTTGGTGTCCCAAGTTACCGGTTTAAAATCCCAATCGAGCCGTGGTTCTAGCAAGGTCGCTTAAACTGTTAAAATTGGCCTATTATCTGATTTACTACACGCTATTTAATTAAAAATCATGCTATTTAATTGTTTAGCGTGATTTTTAATTACTAAATAAGCCACGCTACATGAAATGCACCCGTGGTTCGCAACATGCTCTATTTAACATTGGTAATTAAAAATCACAACTACGTCACGGGAACCGTACCCGTAGCTATGATGAATTATTTATAGAACGCGCCTAAAGCAACTACAAAGGTTCTATTTTAATAACAACATTTGTGAGGGCAATGGATAATTTAATTGATGGCACACCTCAAATCTTTTCTACAAGGTTAACTCTTGATATAATTTTATGAGGTCCATGAGTTAAGGAGTTTTGTTTGGCATGGCACACCTCGATTAATTTTAACAGAATTGTACTCAATTAAGGTAATCTAAGGATGTTTTTATTTAAAACTGACTTAAAGCTTAACTTAAAGCTATTGATTTAAAACAAGTTTGGAGTACATGCAATGGACCTTTAATCATTTTTGGATAAGGGGAATTGGGCCAGCAGTAGCTCGTGGCAACAGCAAGATAGTCCACACAATGCCATTCTTAGGATATCAGATAACATTCTCAAAGCAAAATGGGTATTAAGATCAGATTTGAACAGAAGAATTCATTCAATATAAGGTGTGATTACATACCTAGTAGTGATCCAAATACAGCAACAAATGACTAGGAAAAGGTCAACAAATAGAAGTGATTTGGAGCTTAACTCAACAGCAACCAGATAACAATAGCAACTCAGAAATACCAACCAGAAATCAGCAAGACACGACCAGTTTTACCCAGCAAAACCACAGCTAAAGAAACCAGTTTTTCCAGAAAACAACCCTAAATAGCTTGTTAATTTACTCAAAACAAAATTGACTATAAAATAAAATCATGGAGAAAAAACGAGAGCATCAAACCTAATTAAACTAAAATATGCAATTGAGTATTAAATTCAGACATGCTTCAATCAGTCAAGAACAAGTAAACAACTAAGCAGTCGTGAATAAAGAAAAGAAATCTAAAATTAACCTAAACATGCGGCTAATAGAGATGTGAACATGAAGAAGGAAAAGAAAACCCAAGAAAGAAAGGGGAATTACCTAACCTAACAGTGATGGACTTGGTCGACCTTGCCGGCGTTTGACCGGATTCTAGCAGGTTTGGAAACAAACCAAACCCACATGAATCAATTGTTCTTGTCAAGAGCAATTGACTCATGTAGGTTTGAGCCGTTAAATGCTCTGGAATCAGCCAGGGTATACTTTTAGGGCTTCAAAATCTAAAATCTAAAATTTGAACAAATTGAGGCCAATTCGGAGGGGGCTAATGGTGATTTGGGGTTTAGAGGGGTGCAAGGATTATAGGGTGTGAATTTGGAGTGGATTGGAGCAGTTAGGGTTTTTGGCCGTGATTTTCGATCTAAGATTCGAGGATTTTGGCCGGGATTCGAGGGAAAAGGATTAGAGATTTAGGGGCGCTAGGGTTTAGAGTTTAGAGAGAGAGAGATGAGAGACGGGGATGAATGAGAGACGGGTCTATGGGGGGGTCTCTGATTTTCGGACAGATTTACAGTATTGGAACGGTCAGTTCCCAGCCGTTGGATCTGTAATGATCAACGGCTGAGATGGTTTAAATCTCCTAAATTATCTAAATTGTAAAATTAAACCAGTTATCATATTATGAAAATTATAAACATCACTTAATTCTAAATTAAAAGAGAAAAATCAATAACCTAAAAATTAAAAATAAAAATGTAAAGATGAGCTATATTTTTCTTTTTTGTGATTTACAATTTGTATAAAATAAGTAATTACTGATTAATCCTAAAAAATATAAAAATAAAGCATAAATGCAATGCATGGTATTTTTGGTATTTTTCATGATTTAAATAAAACTTAAACATGCACAAAAATGCAAACAATTAAAAAAAATTCCTAAAATGGCAAATAATTAACAAAAAAACTATTTTCTTGGGATTTTATGGTCACAACCCTTTTTACAAGATCCAAGGGAAGTGTCGAAATGTCGTCAGAAAGTATCTACCAACAATTCTCATCCCAGAGGACAGCCCCATATCGGCTATCCCAACATCAGAGTCGGCAGCCGCTGAAGAGAATAGGGCATTGCGCCTCCGCATGTTGGAAATATGGGACGCTTAGTCCAATGGTAGAGAGCCGCCTAGTGCAATACCTTGTTTCCCCGAACTACTTCCCAGAGCAAGTGGAACTTCCAACATCCCCATAAATTACCCGACACACCACTCGGATATCCCACCATCTCAGCCCATTTTGCCAGAACGCCTTCTGAGGTTCGCCCCTGGCATTGATTTCGGGAGTGGCCTCCAACATATTCACCGCACCACCAACCTCGGCTACGGCACAACCCAGTTTGCCAGGCCAAGCTTTGATCCATCATCGTTTACTTTCCAAGTACCACCTTTTCCACCGCCCATTTCACCACCAATTCTTACCCTCAACAACCTCGGTATGAGTTTACTGCGGGACAAGAGAAAACTTCAAAGAACCCCGAGCAAGAGGAAATCACTCGGAAAATGAGAAGCATGGAACAAAGCCTCAAGAATATACATGGTTTAAGTGGCCAGAAGAGCGTATCCTACGCTGATTTATGTATGTTCCCGCATGTTCACCTGCCAGTTGGCTTTAAGACCCCCAAGTTCGAAAAGTATGACGGGACAGGGACCCCATAGCCCACCTCAAGAGGTATTGCAATCAACTGAGAGGGGCAGGCGGAAAAGAAGAGCTCCTAATGGCTTATTTCGGAGAGAGTCTAGTTGGCATTGCATCCGAGTGGTACATGGATCAAGACATATCTCGCTGGCACATATGGGATGATTTGGCTCGAGATTTCGTCAGGCAATTCCAGTACAACATAGACATAGCTCCAAACAGAAATTCCCTGTCAAATCTCAAAAAGAAGTCTTCGGAGAGTTTCCGAGAATATGTTGTTAAGTGGCGCGAACAAGCGGCCAGGGTGAAGCCCCCGATGAATGAGACCGAGATGGTCAGTGTTTTTAAAAGCCCAAGAGGCTGACTACTTCCAAAATATGATATCTGCAATGGGAAAGTCGTTTGCTGAGGCTATCAAGATTGGGGAAATGGTCGAGAATGGTCTGAAAACAGGTCGCATATTGAGCCAATCTGCTATAAGAACTACGTCCCAAGAAATGAAGCTTCACCGGCTTTGCAACTTGTCCGAACCTCGTTCTAAAATTGGGATATGACTCTAACAGAAAAGAAGTTACACGAAGTGCACACTTCCCAGGTGATTTAGAAGACTCGGAGAGAAGAGAGTTTCCTAACAGTTTTATATACAATTCAGTCAATATCAAAGCGGTAAAAGCAGCATTTAGCACATTAGGTTCAAACATGTAAAATCAAATAATAAACAAAGCCAACTATAACAGTTATTCTAAGCTCGAATTCTGAACCCTGAACCAGAAGTCCTGGGTTCTTATTCCCCAGTGGAGTCGCCAGAGCTGTCACACCTCCTTTTTACACACCCGAGGGGGTATAGGAGTTTTTCCAATTAAAGTGACATTATTCGAAATAGGATTGTGTTATTTAAATTTTCAGAGTCGCCACTTGGGATAGTTTATTTGGTGTCCCAAGTTACTGGTTTAAAATCCCAATTCGAGGAAATTTTCGACTTTATTTAAAAGTCTGCGAAACCAGAAATTCTAGATAAGGAATCTTGTTAACCCGGGAGAAGGTGTTAGGCATTCCCGGGTTCCGTGGTTCTAGCAAGGTCGCTTAAACTGTTAAAATTAGCCTATTATCTGATTTACTACATTTTTTAACCTATTGTGCATTTTAGCTTCTATAACTGCTTTTGATTGTTTAGGAAGATTCAATGCTATTTAAAACGTGTCATAAACCACGCTACATGAAATGCACCCGTGACTCGCAACATGCTCTATTTAACATTGTTAAAGATTGAAATTGAGTCACATGAAATGTACACCCAGGATTTAGTAATTAAAAATCACAACTACGTCACGGGAACCGTACCCGTAGCTATGATGAATTATTTAAAGAACGCGCCTAAAGCAACTACGAAGGTTCTATTTTAATAACAACATTTGTGAGGGCCATGGATAATTTAATTGATGGCATACCTCAAATCTTTTCTACAAGGTTAACTCTTGACATAATTTTATGAGGTCCATGAGTTAAGGAGTTTTGTTTGGCATGGCACACCTAGATTAATTTTAAAAGAATTTTACTCAATTAAGGTAATCTAAGGATGTTTTTATTTAAAACTGACTTAAAGATTAACTTAAAGCTATTGATTAAAAACAAGTTTGGAGTACATGCAATGGACCTTTATCGCTGCCTTGGGCTTGGAATTTGGCCCAGAAGTGAGGAACTCAAGGGCCATTGCTACGCCTGATTTTTAAAACAAGTTTGGCCCAACTTATGCGGGCCCAGTTGCGACTATCCCAATTGAATTAATTGTACTACGTTGATTTGCAAGACATATCAGATCTGCATGTATAAGATAATTCACAAAAGAAAGATATTCACAACTGGGTCGAGCTTTTGGGTTCAATGCCCTGGCCCAGTGGCCTAGGCCTAGACTTACTCGAATGGGTCCAGCTGTGGTGACCCTATACTAATTAAACCAAAGAAAAACTGAATTTAAAGGTCTACGGGTTATGCCGGGAAAGTCATCGGGTTATGCAGGAAAAGAAAATGGTCCTCGGGTTA
>NW_017677411.1:0-4311 GCF_001879085.1 Nicotiana attenuata
ACTTTCCAATTCCAAGAATGAAATCAATATTTCATCGTCCATCTTTCTTTTCTTTCTAATTTGGATTGTTTTTCCTTTTTTATCTTTTCTTTTCAGTTATAATAATGCAGCTTTAAATAACATGACATGCTTGCGGACTCCATGCCCGGATTCAAACACGCTGTTTAATTGTGAAATAATGAATCAAGAACCGGGATATGATGAGGAAGAGGCTTTTAGGGAGATCAACCGAGAATTGGAACAATTTGAGAACAAACCTAAGCCAAACCTGAATGACACTGAACCGGTTAATTTGGGAACGGCCGAAGAAATAAGGGAAACCAAAATAAGCATTCACACAGATCAACACACTCGAGATGCAATAATCCAGCTCCTGTTCGAATTTAAAGATGTGTTTGCTTGGTCGTATGACGACATGCCAGGACTAAGTATGGACCTAGTGGTGCACAAATTGCCGATCTACCCCGATTGTCCTCCAGTACAACAAAAGCAAAGGAAGTTCAAAACTGATATCAGTGATAAGATCAAAGAAGAAGTCACAAAACAGTTAAAGGCGGGGGTAATTCGAGTGGTCCGATATACCACGTGGTTGGCCAATGTGGTTCCAGTACCAAAGAAAGATGGGAAAACCCGGGTGTGTGTAGATTACCGAGATTTGAACAGGGCAAGTCCCAAAGATAATTTCCCGTTACCTAACATTCACATCCTTGTTGATAACTGCGCCAAACATGAAATACAGTCTTTCGTGGACTGTTACGCAGGATATCACCAAGTGTTGATGGATGAAGAGGATGCCGAAAAGACAGCTTTCACTACACCATGGGGAACCTACTGTTATCGGGTCATGCCGTTTGGGCTGAAGAATGCTGGGGCAACTTATATGAGGGCCATGACCACCATCTTCCACGATATGATGCATCAAGAAATAGAGGTGTATGTGGATGATGTAATCGTTAAGTCACGAACTCAGAACGATCACGTTCGAGATTTGAGAAAGTTCTTTGAACGGTTGCGCAAGTATGATCTGAAGTTGAATCCAGCTAAATGTGCTTTCGGAGTCCCATCGGGCAAGCTCTTGGGTTTCATAGTCAGCAGGAGAGGTATTGAGTTGGATCCAACAAAGATAAAGGCCATTCGAGATTTACCTCCTCCAAGAACTAAGAAGGAGGTGTATGTGGATGATGTAATCGTTAAGTCACGAACTCAGAACGATCACGTTCGAGATTTGAGAAAGTTCTTTGAACGGTTGCGCAAGTATGATCTGAAGTTGAATCCAGCTAAATGTGCTTTCGGAGTCCCATCGGGCAAGCTCATGGGTTTCATAGTCAGCAGGAGAGGTATTGAGTTGGATCCAACAAAGATAAAGGCCATTCGAGATTTACCTCCTCCAAGAACTAAGAAGGAGGTGATGAGTTTACTGGGCAGGTTGAACTATATCAGTCGGTTCATCGCTCAATTGACTACCACCTGTGAGCCCATATTCAAGTTATTGAAGAAAGATGCGGCTATCAAGTGGACGTCCGAGTGTCAAGAGGCCTTCGATAAAATCAAGGAATATTTGTCAAATCCTCCAGTTGGTCCCACCAGAGCAGGGACGACCTCTCTTCTTGTATCTGACAGTGTTGGAAAATTCTTTTGGCTGTGTCCTCGGTCAACATGACATAACCGGAAGGAAAAAGCAGGCAAGTTACTATCTAAGCAAGAAGTTTACTGGCTACGAGGCCAAATACACCTTGTTGGAAAGAACATGCTGCGCTCTGACGTGGGTTGCCCAAAAGCTGAGACATTATCTTCAAGCCCATACCACCTATCTAATAACCAGGTTGGATCCTTTGAAATACATATTCCAGAAACCGATGCCCACTGGGAGGTTGGCAAAATGGCAAATCTTGCTCACTGAATTTGACATAGTCTATGTTACTCGCACGGCAGTGAAAGCCCAGGCCTTGGCAGATCATTTGGCTGAAAACCCGGTCGATGAGGAATATCAACCGTTAAGCACCTATTTCCCGGATGAGGAAGTAAACTCGGTGGAAGCCATCTCTGAGGACACTCGTGCTTGGAAAATGTTTTTTGATGGAGCAGTAAATGCGAGGGGTGTAGGTATTGGGGCAATCTTGATATCACCCAATGGTCAGCACTACCCGGCTACAGCCAGGCTCCGTTTCTTTTGCACAAACAATACAGCTGAGTATGAAGCCTGCATCATGGGCATGAACATGGCAATCGACCAAGATGTTGAAGATTTATTAATCATGGGGGACTCTGACTTGATTATCCGACAAGCCCAAGGAGAATGGGAAACTCGAGATGTTAAGCTCATTCCTTATCGACAGCATGTGGAAGATCTCACCAAACGCTTCAAGTCGGTAGAATTCAGGTATATCCCTCGGTGTCATAATGAACTAGCCGATGCACTTGCCACTCTAGCTTCAATGTTGCCTTACCCAGGCAATGCCCATATTGACCCTTTAGAGATTCAAATCAAAGAAAAGCACGGGTATTGTAATGCGGTTGAGGTGGAACCTAGTGGTCAGCCCTGGTATCATGATATCAAGAGATTTCTGAAAACACAGGAATACCCTGAGCAGGCCACCGGAGATCAGAAAAGAACCATTAGATGACATGCGAGTGGTTTCTTTTTAAGTGGTGATGTTTTGTATAAAAGAACCCCGGACCTCAACTTGCTAAGATGTGTTGACGCCGAGGAAGCTGGAAGAATTATGCATGAAGTGCACGCAGGAGTATGTGGACCTCATATGAATGGTTATGTGTTGGCAAAGAAAATTTTGCGAGCCGGGTATTACTGGATAACCATGGAGAAGGACTGTTTCAGTTTTGTTCGGAAATGTCATCAATGCCAGGTGCACGGCGACTTGATTCATGCACCTCCGACAGAACTCCATCCGATGTCAGCACCTTGGCCGTTTGTTGCTTGGGGCATGGATGTCATTGGGCCGATCGAGCCGAAAGCTTCGAATGGGCATAGGTTCATACTGGTAGCAATCGACTATTTCACAAAATGGGTTGAAGCCATCACCCTCAAGTCAGTCACCAAGAAAGCCGTGGTCGACTTTGTGCACTCCAATCTCATTTGCCGCTTTGGCATTCCTGCAATTATTATTACCGACAATGCCGCTAACTTGAACAGTCGCCTGATGGAGGAGGTATGTGAACAATTCAAGATAACGCATAGAAACTCAACTCCCTATCGGCCAAAAGCCAATGGTGCTGTCGAGGCAGCAAATAAGAACATCAAGAAGATTTTGAGAAAGATGATTCAAAGCTCCCGGCAATGGCATGAAAAGTTACCCTTCGCATTACTTGGATATCGCACCACAGTACGTACATCAATTGGAGCAACACCATACTTGTTAGTTTACGGTACTGAAGCAGTCATACCTGCAGAAGTGGAAATTCCTTCACTCCGGATAATCGTTGAGGCGGAGATTGAGGACAGTGAATGGGTTAAAACCCGACTAGAGCAATTGTCATTAATTGATGAAAAACGGATGGCCGCGGTTTGTCACGGACAGCTGTACCAACAAAGAATGGCCCGTGCCTATAATAAGAAAGTGCGTCCCAGGAATTTTGAAGTGGGACAGCTGGTACTCAGACGCATTTTCCCTCATCATCAGGAAGCAAAAGGGAAATTCGCTCCCAATTGGAAAGGTCCATACATCATCCGAAAAATATTGCCAAGAGGAGCACTGTATCTGGGAGACATCGAAGGGAATGATCCTGAGACAGCAGTCAACGCAGATGCAGTAAAAAGGTACTACGTCTAATCCTCATTCGGCGATGGCTTTTGTGCAATTGAGATGACGAAGGCTTTCTTTCTCGTTATCCAAACACTATTAACTCTTCGTAAACCCATTTGAGCCGGTTTCCCTTCTTTGGCTACCCTCTTTGGAACCCGGAAGTACGAAAAGAAAAGAAAAAGAAAAGAAAAAGAAAAAGAAAAGAAAAGAAAAAGAAAAGAAAAAAAAAGAGAAAAAAGAAAAAGAAAAAGAAAAAAGAAAAAAAAATATATATATATGAAAAAAAAACAAAAGAAAAGAAAATATGATGAAAAGAAAAAGGAAAAGAAAAGAAAAAAACAAAAACAAACAAAAACAAAAACAAAAACAACCAAAAAACAAATGTTGCCTGAACTACGTTTGACTTGATCCCGAAAGGGTACGTAGGCAGCCTCTCTCTGGGGTTCAGTCACACCAAAACAAAAATCCCAATTTCCCCAAAAATGAAATTGGGGCAGATGATATAATGGTTCGGCCATGAGTCCGCCGAAATGGTTCCAAAGTTGTAGTT
>NW_017677411.1:9618-14878 GCF_001879085.1 Nicotiana attenuata
GATTTAGATCTTCACTTGTAGTTAGTAATTCGACATTTGAATGGCTGTGAGCATCTAATTAATGACAGCAGTAGTATGAATTTGGACTTGATTAATGTTGAAAATCGAATTTGACTGGGTTGCATGCTCATAAATGTAAAAATCAGATTGACATTGCGATCAAATATGAATTTCCTGCGTCTGAATTTGAAGTCAACCGCTTATTGTCCATGCCTAATGACTTATATGTATAGTCCGGTGTTAATATAGATCGGAAAGATGTCCATGGAATCAAGCTGCCTGCATATGCTAATCTGGACCTTAGTTTTTCTTTTGGATAAAATTGCCACTAAATCTTGCCCTTGTCGCATTGGGCTTCAATGAGCAGACCATGTGAATTTGTGTTTTGAGCCGTTGGATTCGATTCAGTCTCGATTTGGGCCCCTGAGCAGGCCCATTCGATTGATCTTTATCTGAGCCCCATTAAGATTCTCTATTTAGACTTGGTTTAAAGACCTTAGTTGGTAGCTCAATGGAGTATAAATTGGGCTTTCGAGTTAGGTAGCGGTTTTTAAATTAAAAGGTTTTTACCCTTTTGTTTAAATCCGGACTTGAACTTGAAACCCGAATTTCATATTGCCAAGCCCTTTTAGAGACAATAATATGAATAAAGAATCTTAGTTCGCTTTGGATTGGCCTTAAAAATAATTAAACGAGACGAGCCTCGCCGCATAAAACATACAAATTGCGGGCCCTTATTAAATATTATGTTAAAATATTTTAGAAATCGGGTAAGCCATTTAGCAAATTTCCATGGTCTCCCGCAAAGATACCAACACGCTAGTCGCTTTAGGCGCGTTGTTTAATAATTTTACCTTCCTAAACTCGGGTGCGCATTTCATGCAACCCAAATCCAAATCCCAAAACGTTGAATAAGAGGTGTTGAGGATCCGGGTGCATTTCATGTGACGTGATCCAAAAACACGCTCTTAAATGGCGTTCACTTTCGTAAAAAACAAAATAAACTAAAAGCGGTAAATAATCTTAAAATTGCACTATAGGTTTAAATATGTATAAAAACCAGATTTTAGCCATTTATAATAATTTAAGCGACCGTGCTAGAACCACGGGATCCGGGGGTGCCTAACACCTTCCCTCGGGTCAACAGAATTCCTTACACAGAATTTCTGGTTCGCGGACTCCAATTGGGGAGTCGAAATTTTCCTCGATTTGGGATTTAAATTAAATCGGTGACTTGGGACACCAAAAGCCAATCCTATCCCAAGTGGCGACTCTAAAAATAAATAAATGATCCCATTTCGAATAATGTCACTTTAAATGGAAAAACTCCCTTATACATTTATCATTCGGGATAGGTGTGTAAAAAGGAGGAATCAACACTAAATCATGCCAATCGCATGTAATCTAATGTTAAATGTAAAGTAAGATTTTGTTACTAATTGATCTAAATGTTTTCTCATGCTAATAAAACATGAAAAGAAAATAATTAATAAATTTAGAGTAATAGTTTCTAATTTCAAAATTAAGTTAAAAAATTATAATAAATTAGTGAATATTTTAACTTTTTAATTTTTTAATTTTTGGGTCAAGCATGCGATTCTGTTACTATTGCTCTAGATGTTTTGCCTATGTTAACAAACAAACAAACACACACACACACAAAAAAAAAAAAAAAAAAAATGACGTTCCTGTTTATACTTTGAACGAAGTAAAAATCAAATCTTAGCTTTAAATATGACATTTATTTGACTAATGGTAGATTCTTAAATAGGATAAACCAATTAAATTATCATGTAGAAAAAAAATGTACAAACAGGAAATAGAAATAATATGTGGATATTTATACTTTGAATATAGACAAAAAATTATAGAATTGTGAATTGTAAAATAAAATTTAAAAATAATAAGTAATTTAGGAGTAAGAAAAATATATATCTTTATTATATTAAAAGAAGAACGGTGAACAAAAATGTTAATCCAAGTGACAAGGTAATAAAAAGTTATTAACAATTTAATAATAAGAGTGCATAATATAATAAAAAAATAATGAACATAAATTTATTCTATAATTATATGATTTATTTGGGTAATATTTTATCCTTTCTTCAAGTAATATGTAAGATTCAAATATAAAAAGAAAATCAGGATAAAATCCTAATAATAATTCTGTCACGCCCCAAACCTGGGGAAGCGTGGCTGGCACCCGGTGCCGAGCTGGCCCGAGCGAACCACTCTGTAACCCATTCATTCCTTTTATAACTATCATAGACCAACATGACCACAACTCGTAATTTACAATTGTAAGTGGGCAAATGTTATATCAATGAACCATCGTTCATAAAACATGAATACATATGGGCCGTCAAGGCCTCTAACATACTGTATATAATAAACCTGTGTCTACAAAGCCTCTAAGAGTATTAGACATCAAACAGGACAGGGCACCGGCCTACCCATAAGACTGTATCAAAACTCTAACACGATGACTTATAGACTCAGTTGCACTCCGAATGAGGTGAAGTCTTACTGATCTTTCGCTGAATGCTAACCTCGTCTACCATGAGGGCTCGTCAAACTAATTATACATACCTGCAGGCATGAATGCAGCGTCCCAACAAAAGGACGTCAGTACGAATAATGTACTGAGTATGTAAGGCATGCAAATCGGTATATAAAGAACATGGAAGAAACATGGAGTAAAGGACTCAACCTGTAAGTCTGGATAGCTCTGTAAATCATGAAATATTTATAATGTCATGCGTGTGAATATAAATGTCATGTAATGCATAGGTCTGTATGTACATAACATCATCAAGCCTCTGAGGGCATTCCATCATATCATCTCGACCACTGTGGGCCATTCATCAACGTATATCAGCTGATCAGGTGGTGATGCGTATATAACGCCATAACCTTTTCCCATATCCCATATACATATATATACATATATACGCGTATTTAATGCCGTCTGAGTCGTGGGTAAATGCACATATATAAATGAATGCAATGCATAATGAAGTAAGACAATACGATCTCTTGGAATGTTATGAGACTCATGAATACACAATATGGTAGTAGGACATGTGGGGAATCAGGAACATACTTAGACATGCTTGAATATTACTTTATAGGAATGAATAATGTAGATATCCTTAACTTCTAAAAGTAGAACCACTTATGGAATAGCATTACATTTACGTATCGTTACTTGGATTATGCCAAAAAGAAGGAAGAATTGGTCTTAACATACCCGAGCTACGAGGGAGTGGCCAGATTCAGAGAAACATACATCTTGTTTCTAGCTAATTGCACAAAGTACAGGTAAATAGAACATTTCCCAAATGCTTTCTTTCTTTGACAGACCAATAGTAAATTTTATATGCCGAGTTTCAATAGTATTGAAGGAAAGCTTAATGGATCATGGGAAGATCAGAATGTACAGTAGTGCTTAACTACAGCGTATGTAGACATATTCATAAAGTTCAAGTAATTAATTTGTGGTCAGTAATTGTAAAGTTCAAACAAGTACATTCTTGAGCTGCCTATCATGGAAAGGATGGTACGATAGGCTGTAAAACGATAAAAGCAAATAAGAGAGACTAACTTACAGCTTTAGTTTCTATTGATATACTCATTTCTCTAAATGCCACCTTACAAAAAGCACTAAGAGTCACCGAAATTTGAATTGGAGGGGCTGCCGCGTGGTGTCTTATCCCAACCATTTTAGATAATTACCGATGTATCCCGCATAATTAAGAATTATTTCAAATTACTTATAGTACTACTATCAAAATATTAAAATATTAATAATTTATGGTACCATATAAAATTAATACATACACAATTATTAAAACATTCATGTAAAAATACATATATTTTCTCAACTTATAAGTTGATTTCCTAATCTCGTATAAAGAGTGCAAATTTTCGTACGCTTAATTCTTAAAATGGTAAAAAGATAACCTTCTTTTCTTGTGAGAAAATAATTTCTATCTTTACAATAAAGAAAATCTCATAAACTTTCTCATATTATGTGTATAATTTATCATATCCGAAAATATTAAAATGTTAACTATCCAAAATCATACTTATAAAACTTTTACTAAAATACTTCACTTAAAAGAAAATACCACAGTAACATAATATCTAGCGGTATCAAGGTTGTTAAACTTTCGGGGTCTTGAATAGAGAAGCAAACCTAATGTCGCATATTAAGAAAGGAAGATTAGGTGAAGATGATGCTGGAATTTTTTTAAGAAGGAATTACAGCCCTTGGCACTTGGCCTAACAGCCCAACCGAAAATAACCCAGATTTGAAGTTCTTACCCGGTTTAGCCCATGTTGTACATAACTTGAAAGAAACTTTTCAGTCTTTAACCCATTATTAAAGACACACTTCTAGGGTTTTTATTATTTTCTTCTTTCTTCATTCCCAGCACACCAAATTCTCTTCCCACCGCCTCTCGCTTCTTTCATTCCCCTCATCCTCTCTTAACCTAGCCCCCGCTATTCTCCCTCCCCCTAACCCCTATGGAGTTACTGCCATCAATGGCTCGAAGAAGGCTCAGGCTCCTCATCCATCGTCCAAGCCCGCCAAATCTGATGGTAGCAAGCAGAAAAATATTGAAGATTTTGAAAGAAAAATGAAAATACACACAGATCTGAAAATAAATAGCTCTCAAACTTGATCTGCACCAAAAAATAACCACTAATTTTGGAAGATTTTGAAGTTTGAAACTTTGGTCATCATTTTTATGACCTTGAAGTCTCGAATATGAAATTGGGTATATCCTGTATGGCTGTTGAATTCCGAATCGTTGGCGCATAATTGTTAATGTATTGACGAGTTGAATCATCCAATACCTTCTACTACAACTCGAAGCTTGGATAAGAAATCATAACTATGTAGCAGTTTGTATCAACACTGTATAATAGTGTATATGGATATACAAACACCTTTTATACACTGTTATGCATGTTTATACAAGTTGATACATTATTTAAAGTAAGTGTAGTGTTGGACATACTATGTTTTCTAGTGAAAATATTGTATAAGTGGTGTTTATATATACTTATACAGTATTGTATAATTATGTATAATTGTGTACAAATGTGTATATTTGTGTACAATGTTGTATAATTATATATTTTTTCAGTTTATAAGGAAGATATACATATACATATATATATATATATATATATATATATATATATATATATATATATATATATATATATATATATATATATATATATATAT
>NW_017677411.1:17452-26503 GCF_001879085.1 Nicotiana attenuata
AAAAACCCGACCAAACGACGTCCGAATGACCTGAAAATTTGCAGACATATCCAAAATCACCCTACGGAGCTACTGCAACTCTCGGAATTCCATTCCGACCCTCGGATCAAAATCTCACCTATCAACCGGAATTCGCCAAAATTCCAACTTCGCCAATTCAAGCCTATTTCTACACCGGACCTCCAAATTCAGTTCCGACTTCACTCCTAAGTCCCAAATCATCCCCCGAAGCTAACCGAACCACCGGAATTCACATCCGAGCCCTCTAACCACATAGTCAACTTCCGGTTGACTTTTCTAAAACAAGCTTCCTTCTAGATGTGCCTTATTTTCAACCAAAACCAATTCAATTACACCCGATCAACTCTAATACCGATATTGAAACATGAAGCAACACAATAAGGGGAAAACGGGGCGGTAAGTCACGTAACGACGGGTCGGGTCGTTACATATATATATATATATATATATATATATATATATATATTGTCAGTGTATAAGAGGCCTCTATGGAAGTTTGGCATTTCCTTCTCTTCTTCTTTTTTCGTGTATGTGCTGTATGAAAAAGATCTTGTACGCGTTGGAGGGATTCTACAATTCATTTACTAAGTTTTAATTTTTCTTTTATCCTGTTGGATTGCTTCACCAATTGCACATAAAAGTGTTTGAATTTCTTGCCTTCAGATAATATGTATTATTCAGGATTTTTGAGTTGCGTTGTGGCTGATTTGTATTTTTTTATCAAATGCTTAATAATGAAAGAAAATCAAGAGAATGAAAACAACTGGTTGTATAAAGAGGGAACAATAACCGTAGTTGATTGAGTGAAATAAGCTATTTTTCAGAAAATAGCCTATTATTTTTGGGCTATAGATTTGCAAAGTGATATATAGGCTATTATGTTGCAATGCAGGCGTGTGAGTTGTACTTATGTGAAATTATCCTTTTTTTTATTTTTAATTTGGTTATGTTAAAGAGTAGTTTCACCTGATGTACTGATAATTGATGTCCAACAATGAATTTTTCTCTCGTTCGTTTTCTTCTTTCAAATTTTAAGATCTCTTACATTAAGGTTTACATTGAGTGCATCAGTATGCCTCAGAATTTGGTAATATCGTGCATATTTAACAAATAATATATTACTATTTAGAACTACCATTATACCTTCAATTTAGGCTTGTATTAAATAAATAATGTACTACTTTTAGTACACCATTATATCTAAGAATAACATAAGAGAAATGGAAATGGAACAAGTTAACCAAAGGAAATGGAAACCGATATAAGTTTTCTAAATCCGGTTCCTTTTTGCTGATGACCTTATCTTACTTGCTGAAGCAACCAAAGGAAAGTATAACTTAGGAAGGAAACAAGTAAAAATTGATAGGTCTAAATATTGATAAACCGTGACTCATTCTAATCGAACGGCTCATTTTTGTCTCGCCTAATATTAAAGTACGGGGTGTAACATCTTCCCTTTGGCCTAATGTTTTTTGACAAGGTTTGCTCAATACTTATATGATTCATTTACCTTAATTTTATATCGATTTTGCTAATAGGTATTAAGAAAAAAGACGAGGTATAGTGTTTTTTTTTTTTTTTTTAGAGCTTGACATAGTTATTTGAAAATTAGTTCAAGAATGTCGACACTTCTTATTCAGTAGCAAGAAACGAATCATAAAAATGAGATCAATTTCAAATTTTGCGAACAAAATAGTGTAAAAGTTGCATCGAGGAAATCAATTTTTTCTGGCAACATAAAATTCCAAACTATTTTTTATACATAAATAGATGCTTCTTCAATAATCTACAAATGAAAATAAATTGACAAGAACAAGTCCTTTAATGTTAATCTCACCAACTTAACGAAAAAAGGCATTGCAAAAATTATAAAATATCACATAATTCATAAATAGACTACTAAGCATTTAGATATGTGTTAAAGCATAACCAATCTTTAAGAACTATTATAAGAGGAGAATAGTATATAAAGATATTAAGTCAAGTGACAAGTTATTAAAAAGTCAAATGGTAAATTTTGGACAATATTAATTGGTAATATAACAAAATTGGGTATAAATTAATTTTTGAATTAAGTTTAAGTATTGATTAATCTGAATTAAAAGATAAAATATTTGAGTCAAGTGTCGTTAGTTTTTGAATTTTAATTAAAAATAATATTCATTAGCAAATTAACCCATGATGTTCATGGGTAACAATAAGCTTTTTTTTTCATAAAAATAAAACTCTATTTTCTAGAATAATGAGAACAACTTTTTGAAAAATAATTGTTTTGTCTTCAACACAATCATTTCCTAAAGACGTATATTTGGGAACAAAAAATATAAGAAAAGAATCTATATATGGGTTAAAAAATAAACAATGACGTAGATATTTTACTATTAACAACTTCTAATATTTATGTTTTTAGAATAGTTTGATATTACGTTTTGAATAAAGTATGACATCATAGAGTTTATCTATTGGGTAAACTGAAATAAATTAAGAAGATAGTTTAATTTTGTTAAAGCAATATAATCTCATGTGCTTAGACAAGTAAAATCATAATTTGCTATGATTAATATTTTTAATATTGTCCGTGCATCGTGCATGTACTAATATTAGTTGAGGATAAAAAGCAAAAAATTGAGAAAAAAAATAGGTTTCTGTAACGACCCGACTGGTCGTTTTGAGCAATTTCATCTGGTTCGGCAGTTTGAGGTCACGAGTAGCTTCATATTATGTGAATCGACGCGTGCGCAGTCCGAGCGTGAAACCGGAAAGCTTTTATGTGAAAATATGAAGAAAAAAATTAGTAATTTTTAGAGTTAAAATTTGGTTTTTAGTTGACTTTGGTCACCATTTTTGGTAAACGGACCCGGATCTGTGTTCCAATGATCCCGGGAGGTCCGCGGTAAAATATGGTACTTGGGCGTATGCCCGAAATTGAATTCCGAGGTCCCTAGTCTTAGAAAATAATTTTTGAAGAAAATTATTGTGCTGGTTTTTAAAGGAAATACAGGAATGAATTAATGTTTGAACTCGTTGGTATCGGGCCCGTATTTTGGTTCCGGAGCCCGGTACTAGTTTGTTATGATATTTAATTCCTATCTGTAAAATTTGGTGAAAACCGGAATTTATTTGACGTGATTTGGACGTCCGGTTGAAAAGTTAGAAAATCATGAGTTTTGAGGTTAAATTCATAGTTTTTGATGTTATTTTGATGATTTGATTGCACGAGCAAGTCCGTATGATGTTTTTAGACTTGCGTGCATGTTTGGTTTGGAGCCCCGAGGGCTTGGGTGAGTTTCGGATAGGTTTAGGCTATGTTGCGCTTGTTTTTGGATGCTTCATCGTCATTTCTTCAAGCAAAAATAATACTACATTGAGGAAATGAGATCCAAATTCAGTTTTGTTTGAACCATTAGATCCATATCGAAATTACGGAGCCAGAGGAAAAAGAATCATCGAATTTGGACGTCCTATGAGGAAGTTATGCTCATTTTCGTGTCAGGAAAAATTGCTGGTTCTAGTGTGGTCGCAAATGCGAACTTTTTTATCGCATTTGCGATGCCTAGTTCGCAAATGCGACTTTTGGCAGCCCTACGTTGTTCGTAATTGCGAGGGGTTCGCAAATGCGAACGTTGGGTCGCAAATGCGACATTTGAGGCCTGTTAAGTGAGGTTTTTGACGAAATTTTCACCCATTTTTCAATTTTCTCAAACCCTAAACCTCCATGGGCGATTTTCCAAGGACCCAAACTTCTCCAAATTATTAGATTGAGCAGAGCGTTGATGAATTGGTAAAGGAAAAGCTCAATTGAGTATTGAATTGGCCGGATTGAGGTAAGTATCTTGCCTAACCTCGCGTGGGGGACTTCCCCTTAGGAATTGAGTCTTCTATGCTAATTGTAGTCCATGCATGCGAGGTGACGAGTGTGTGCTCGGACTTATTTGTGAGAAATTCACCTCTAAGGTTCTTAGGTCCTTATGTGGAAAGTATCCCCTTATGATTCGGTTTCCTAATTGCTTGACTTGCCTCTATATGCTCCATATGATGTTGTTAGCTTTCCTTTAATTCTCACGTGTTACATTGACCCTTAATTGTCTTAATTGAAGTGATTGCCTTCCTTATTGTTTTGATACTTCTTGATTGTGAGTTCCTCTATGACTTCGTGCGAATATTTTACATGTCCAATTGTTGTGGTTACCGGTGTACTTATCACGTGCTTATTATGTCTTGTTGTTTTGTTGAGGTTATCGTGCTTCTTGGTTTTTCCGTGACCCTTATTATGTACTTGTTGATTCCCTTTCCTTGACGTTATTGCTTATGATATTATTTCCCTTGCCGGAATATTGTTGTTATACTATTGTTCCCTTGCCGGGATATTATTGTTTATGATATTGTCTCCCTTGCCGGGATGTTATTGTTTATGATATTGCCTCCTTTGCCGGGATGTTTTTGTTATACTCTTGTTCCCTTGCCGGAATTCTTTTATGATTGATGATGATTTGTCAATGGGAGCGGGTTGCACGCCTGCAACGAGATATATAAAATGGGAGCGGGTTGCATGCCTGCAACGAGATATATGAAATGGGAGCGGGTTGCACGCCTGCAACGAGATATGTGAAATGGGATCGGGTTGCACGCCTGCAACAAGATATGAAATGAAAGTGAAATTCTGTGTTTGTTTTCCTTATCCTTGTTAGTAATTGGATTTTGGTGTCGTGCACTTTCTGTTTGCTATGTTTATTTGTTGTTACCAATTCAAGTTTTTTTTAACTGTTCAGATTCCTTTACCGCTGTGATCCTTTGTGAAGGGACCCCATCATGTTTTCAATACTTTGCCGTATTTATATACATATTTTTCAATACTTCAAATTTCAATAATTGTTTCATCTTCAATTCATTTAGTTACTCAATTAAATTTCCTTAAACCGTCTAAGGTTGTATTTTACTTAAAAATGGAATTTCTATTAAGATAATTTATTAAATTTCTTGTTAAAGGTAATATTTCATTCGATGTTGTACTTTAATTGAAAATGGTACTTTCTTTATTTAAATGATTTCTAAAAATAACTTCATCTTTTCTTGCTGAGTTCCTAATTGGTTTAGAAGCCGTACTCCACTTATGTTATGTAAATCAGACTCCTTGAACATCTTAATTGTATTGGTTATAGACCCTATGAACCGAGTAACATGTGAACGTTGTTGTGTAAAGTGAGATAGAAATATGTGGGCACGAGGTGCCGGGTGTGCTAAAAGTATGGTAATTGAGGTTATGATATGAGACATCGAGTTTGAGATGGCTGGAAATTGTGCATCAGAAACGATATGATTTATTGAGCTGGCATCGCCTTCCTTGTTTGAGTACATTTTTATTTACTTGTCTGTGTTCCAGCTATATTGGTGTTAATTTATCTGGTTATCTTCGTTTCCACCCGTGTTCCTCTTTATTGTTTCTTCTGATTGTAGTTTGTTCTTTCCCTGCTGTTGATATTACTATGTCATTTTTAGATTGATAGTTTATTATCAAATCCCGTTCAATTTATTGGACCAGTAGGTGTCTGGACTATTCCTCGTTACTACCCCACCGAGGTTAGTCTAGATACTTAGTGGGCACCGCCGTGGTGTGCTCATACTACACTTCTGTACATTTTTGTGTACAGATCCAGGTATTTGATCGGTAGTAGTTGTGCGGGTCGTTGTGGTGGAGACTCAAGGTAAACCTGCTACAGCGTTCGCAGGCCTCGGAGTCACCTTTATTTGTACTTATTTCCATTTGTTCCTTTTATTTCGGAGCAATGATGTATTTACTTTGTATAACTACTCTTAGAAAGGCTTGTGACTTGTACCACCGGTTTTGGGAATTGTAAATTGTTAAGAGTTATTTAGATTAAAGTTAGTAAATATAAATGTTATCTCAGTTAATGTTAGGGTTACCTAGTTTAGAGACTAGGTGCCATCACGACTCATTCGGAGGATTTTCCATATAAGAGGTGCCACATCACTCTTCCATTGCCTTCCTTTATATATGTACTAGGAAATTTTTTCGCGCTTCGCGCGGTTATAGATAAAATACCAATAAGTTTATATATTTAGTTAATATAGAAAAGACAAAAAAAAAAAATCGATTGCAAGAATAAAAAATTAACTATATATACTGATAACATGAAATTATAAACTTTTTGGGTGGAAATTAGAACTTAGTAAACTATATTTTATTTTAAAAAAAATTTGAAATGAGAAAAAGAATTTGTAAGAAAAAATAAATGTATTATGTTCGTGAAGGAAGGTTAAAAGGGGAAAAATAAGTTTTTATATCCGATCCCTTTCCGTTCTCCTTAATCCCTCTTGTTTTATCATCATCTAAAGTCTAAACATCCCTTGTTACCGACTACCTCACTGTGTTATTTTTCTTTTCCTTTTCTCCTTCTTTCATATTTTTTTCCTTTTCTCCTTCTTTCATATTGTTATCTGCTAGCTCCGTTATTACTTCCTCTTCTTTTGTATCTTCTTCCCTCTATCCTACGGTTACTCCAACAAAAAAATATTTGCTCCCATCTTTATGCTGACAAATGTGTATTTTCTCTTAATTCCCTACCAAACATACATTACATTTTCCATATTTTTCACATATGTCGACATTTTAGTCACTCGTCTTATAAATAGAGAAAGTAACTCTCCAAAAAAGAAAGAGAAGAAAGAAAAATTATTTTTGCGCAATAGTTTATCATAACTTTGTTGGTAAATATATTTGAGACATATTCATTTTTACTTAATTAGTTTCAAAAAAGGACGAATAACAATCTCATGGAGCTTTTGCACGAGCAATAGATTCACGTTGATTTATTGAGTGCAATGCCATCTGGCAACTAAGAAACTAATTAAGTTTTCATGTTTTTATTTCTATTTGGCGATAAATTATTCATATGATAATGGTGGAAGATATAAATAACCTACGATCAAAGTTTAGAAAAAGAAGAAAATATATGAATTATACCAACATAAATCAAGAAAATGGATTCAGAAAAACTTGTCTGGAGAGATACAACCAATTTGTAAATAGGAAGGAGATAATTATTCATATACTACAACGCCCTTTGTTATCCGCGTCCGCCACAAATTTTAATTTTATTCACAACTTTACATTTCCATCTATATTACAGTTACAACAACATAAAGACAATTAGAAAGGAAAAAAGGACCAAGCAAATGGATAAATAAGCAAAAAGGTAAATGAAAAAATAACTATTTGGTCTTAGAGGAGTGTCAAATTTATGAACTTAACTCTCGTGATACTATATCACGTTCCGAATATTGGCACAAGTTTTTCCTAATTTGACTTTTTTGAAGAAAGATAGGTTAAAAATCTAGTAAGAGAATGTTTAGCTACAAAAACGGGATGATCATTTTCATGTTATCAGCCAAATGCATGTCCGTTTGAGCAATTGTCCTCATGTCTCAAGGCCAACATACAAGGTAATATAAAAATAAGCATGTTGAGAAATAACTATGTACTTCTGTCGTAAACAATAAACTCATTCTTCAACTAACAAAATGAAAGTCAAGAAATAAAAAAAGCAACAAAATACTGTAGAATTATAATTGGCATCCTTAGTTGGTAACATGTGATGTACCAAGAGAGAAGAAATTAAGAAAGACATTTGACAGAAAAAGAAGTGAAAAGGCAAAATTGAAAAGGAAAAAAATAATTGAGAGTGAGAGTCTTCATGTTGTTCACATTATATGAACTATGATCAAGATTTGTAAGGGTTACATAAAACAATGTAAGTGTGAGATTAGATGTAGAAAGCTACAACAATTTAGTCACAATGGAGCTAAAGAGGATGTTATTTAACAGAGAAAACAAACAGATATGGAGGGATATGGAAGGTTTTTTTGCAACTCTTGAAAATAATGGGATGTAATAAATAGGATAGTTAATATATATTATTAAACAAATTGAATGAAAATAACGAAAGGACTCGTTGGTACCATATATTTGTTTTCACTAAAATGATGATTATATTTTTAAAAGTTATTATAATAATGATAGGTTATAAAGAGAGTTATACATTGGGTAATTGCTCAAAAAGAGTAACGTACTGTTAGTAGACTGTATTTGTAAAATAATTCTGGAAATATAAATGAGTATAAACAGAAATGAACATAAACAGAAATGACATAAAACCAATTCGAGCCCACTGAATTCACAGTGTTTCTTTAAGGAATTTAATCCCCTCCTAGTACCCAAGGTTATGGATTATTTCCTCCCAGGATAGAACGAATTACACACTGGTGTAGTGGTACTTCAAACCCCAGTGTTTCAGCGAACACAAAGTTCGGTAGCAAATCACACTTACTTTTTGCTTTGTTTGATGCTAAAAGTATGCAGAAGAAGGAGAAGAAACTCAGAAAATCGTAGTGAAATTCTGAGCAGAATAGTGTTGTATTTATAGCCAAAGTTAGGCTGAAATCTGAAGAGGTGCAACTCTTCAGAATGGCTGTTTATGCAAAACGCCCACAGCATAAATGCCATTACATAAATGGCCATTTACTCAATAATAAAGAGGGAAAATAAAGAGGGAAAATTGAAGAGGGTAGTTACTTTTCTGTTACCAAAACAGAAAAACGGATTGGATTTAATATTAATATTTAATATTAATATTTTGTTATTAAAACAAATATTTAATAACATTTCTGTTAATATTTTACTATTAACAAATAAATTTGGTCCAAAAAGTTAATCAATCAATCGATCATTTGACCAAATCCAAATCCGAATCCAAATCCGAATCCGAATCCGAATCCGAAGCCGAATCCGAAGCCGAAGCCGAAGCCGTAGCCGTAGCCGAAGCCGAAGCCGAGCGAGCGACGACGACGACGGCGCGAGGCTTGCCTTCTTCTCAACTCTTTAAGAGACCTCTTCCTCTTCCAATATGGGACAATGCCCATTTGCCAAGGGGGGAACTTAAAATTTCACTCAAAAATTTTATTTTCCTCCATTTCCCATTCACCATCTTTTAAGTATTTAATATATTAATTAAA
>NW_017677411.1:30090-30715 GCF_001879085.1 Nicotiana attenuata
ACTGAACCGCTTCTTGCTTGGGTTGTATTTCGGTCCAGAAGCCTTCTTCCTCTTTTTGTTCTCTTCAACAATATTTGCTCCCATTATTGTTGAATTTCCACGGCCTCTCTTTTCCGCAGCTTTGTTGTCCTCTTCGATTCTCAACCGAACAATGAGATCTTCAAGGGACATCTCCTTGCGTTTGTGTTTCAAGTAGTTTTTGAAGTCCTTCCACAAAGGAGGCAACTTCTCAATCATCGCTGCTACTTGAAATGCTTCATTGATAACAAGACCTTCAATGAAATTTCTATTAGTAAAAATACTAAGATTACTACTTTCAACATCAATATTAAATTGAGTTATACCTTCAGCAAGGAGATCGTGAATAATCACTTGCAATTCCTGGACTTGGGTAATAACAGACTTGCTATCTACCATTTTGTAGTCCAAAAACTTTGCAGCAACAAACTTTTTCAACCTGGCATCTTTGGTTTTGTATTTCTTTTCAAGCGCAGTCCACAGTTCCTTTGACGTTTCCACGCCACTGTAGACGTTATACAAACCATCCTCCAGCCCGCTTAGAATATAATTCTTGCACAAAAAATCTGAATGCTTCCATGCCTCAATTACGAGAAAGCGTTCAGTT
>NW_017677412.1:0-4609 GCF_001879085.1 Nicotiana attenuata
GCTGGTAAGTGCCTGGCCTAACCCCGGCGAAGTAGTGACGAGGCTAGACAGGACCTACCAAAAATAACCTGTGCAGGTGTATATGTATAAACAAGTACAATGAAATAACAACAGAAAATACCAGCTAAGGCAGGGAGGGGACATGCTTAGGGGAAATACAGATGAACACAATTTATCAGAAGTAAACACGAAACCACATCCGATCTCATAATCTATATAAGTGGTCGGCGTGCCACACGATCCCATTTCATAATATATATATCTAGGATATATACACATATATATATATAAGTGGTCGGCGTGCCACACGATCCCAGTTCATAATGTATAAGTGGTCGGCGTGCCACACGATCCCAGTTCATAATATATAAGTGGTCGGCGTGCCACACGATCCCATTTCATAATATATAAGTGGTCGGCGTGCCACACGATCCCATTTCATAATTTATAAGGATTTCCCGGCAAGGGAACAAGCATCAATTCAACCATCCCGGCAAGGGAGAATACAAATAAACCATTAACTCCCGACAAGGGAGCAACAACATTAACTTACACGTCCCGGCAAGGGAGTAATTACAACTCTTCTTCTTTCGTTCATTTCCTACGTCTTAATCGTGTCGTATTTCGAGCCAACACTCCAAGGAGTTTACAATTCATATTTTTCCCTCTTCATATTGTTCACATTATATCGAGTCCATCAATTAAACAAGAAGGAGTCACTACAGAATCCCGAATAAGCACAAGCAAGGACTCACGGTCATGCTAGACACCGGTGTATAGATACTCGTCACCATGCATATACACCGTACTCAACATTTAGCAATTAGCAAATAATACTCTAATCCTATTCCCTCAAACCAAGGTTAGATCAAACACTTACCTCGGATGCTCCAACTCAACTCAAGCCGCTAGTATCGCTTTACCCTTCGAATTCACCACCAAACCGCTCGAATCTAGTCACAAATACTTGAGTTTATCAACAAAGGCTAATCTAATAAATTTTGAATGCATGAAAAGTGAATTTCCCAAAGCTTGTTCAAAAATCCCCAAAATGCCCCCGGGCCCACGTGGTCAAAACCCGAGGTTCGAACCAAAACCCGACTACCCATTCCCCCATGAACTCAGATATATAAGTTATTTTGGAATCGGACCTCAAATTGAGGTCCAAAACCCCCAATTTTGAAACCCTAGTTCTACCCTAAATTCCCAAATTCCCCCATTAAAATCTTTGTTTTGAAGTTGAAATTATGTATAAAGATGTTAAGAAGCAAGGAAAAATAAGTTAGAAATCACTTACCAATCGTTTTGAAGGAGAATAATCGTTTGGAAAATCGCCTCTTATGTTTTAGGTTTTGAAAAAGTGCAAAATGACTGAAAATCTCAGATTTATATACTTTGCTGAAGGACTGGCGCGGACCGCGCAAAAATGCCCCGCGGCCGCGCCGAGGAAGGGAGGGAAAACGACTCTCTGAACCTATCCAGCGCGGACCGCACTGATTTGGTGCGCGGCCACGCCGGTTCACCTAGAGTTCACTGGCCCTCTGAACGTAGCCACGCGGACCGCGCAAAAATGCACCGCGGCCTCGCGGTTTCCAGTGCGGACCGTGCAGAAATGATCGCGGCCGCGCTGGGGGCCTGCAACACCTGGACCTGCAATTTCTGATGCTTTTAAGTCTAAAACCCTCCCGGGACCCACTCAAAACTCACCCGAGCCCTCGGGGCTCCAAACCCAACATACACACAACTCCAAAAACATCCTACGGACTCATTCGTGCGATCAAATCGCCAAAACAACATCGAATTAGGCCTCAAGACCCATGATTTCCTTCCAATTTCCATTAAACATCAAATTTTACTGTTGCTAGCTCAAAACACGTCACATGACGTCCAAATCTAACCAAACTTCACAACACTTGCTTGACTCATATTTAAGGCTTGTGCCGGGCGTCGGAACCAAAATACGAGCCCAACAGAACAGTCTTCTAAACAAATAACACTTTCAAATTCTTTAATTATTTTCAGAAAACAATTTCACACAATAATTCATTTCTCGGACTTGGAACTTCGGAATTTGATTCCGGGCACACACCCAAGTCCCAAAGTTTCCTACGGACCCTCCGGGACTGTCGAACCACGAGTCCGGGTCCGTTTGTCCAAAACGGTGACCAAATTCAAACTCGATCAATTTAAAACATCAAATTTTATTATTTTTCTCACAAATTCACATGTAAACTTTCCGGTTACGCGCCCGGACTGCGCACACAAGTCGAGGCAACCCCCAAGTGAGGTTTCCAGGGCCTCAGAAGTACAGAGGGAGTAGGAATACAGGTGATGACCCCTTTGGGTCGTCACATTCTCCACCTCTAAAACAATCGTTCGTCCTTGAACGGACAAAAGAAAGGAGTACCTGAGTCGGGGAAAAGATGGGGATAACGACTCCGCATTTCAGACTCGGACTCCCAGGTCGATGCCTCAGGAGGCTGACCTCTCCACTGGACACGCACTGAAGGAAAACTCTTCGACCTCAACTGTCGAACCAGTCGGTCTAGAATAACTACTGGCTCCTCCTCGTAAGACAGATCCTTGTCCAACTGGACAGTGCTGAAATCTAACTCGTGGGCTGGATCGCCGTGATACCTCCGAAGCATGGACACATGAAACACTGGATGCACGACTGACAAGCTGGGCGGCAAGGCAAGTCTGTAAGCCACCTCTCCCACACGATCGAGAATCTCAAATGGACCAATGAACCTAGGGCTAAGCTTGCCCTTCTTCTCAAATCTCATCACGCCCTTCATAGGCGACCCTCGGAGCAATACCCGCTCACCAACCATGAAAGCTACATCTCGAACCTTACGGTCTGCATAACTCTTCTGCCTAGACTGAGCTGAACGAAGCCTCTCCTGAATGATCTTGACCTTATCTAAGGCCTCCTGAACTAAATCTGTACCCAATAACCGAGCCTCTCCCGGCTCAAACCATCCGACTGGAGACCGACATCGCATACCATACAACGCCTCATAAGGAGCCATCTGAATGTTGGACTGGTAGTTGTTGTTGTAGGCGAACTCTACTAAAGGCAAAAACTAGTCCCACGAGCCTCCAAAATCAATGACACAGGCTCGGAGCATATCCTCCAATATCTGAATAGTCCTCTCGGACTGGCCGTCCGTCTGAGGATAAAACGCTATGCTCAACTGAACCTGGGTGCCCAACTCCTGCTGAACTGCTCTCCAGAAATGCGAGGTAAACTGCGTACCCCGGTCCGAAATGATAGATGCCGGCACCCCATGAAGGCAAACATCTCTCAGATGTAGATCTCAGCTAACCTCTCCGATGAATAAGTGGCTGCAACCGGAATAAAATGTGCTGACTTGGTCAGCCTATCAACAATGACCCAAATAGTATCAAACTTCTTCCGAGTCATCGGAAGTCCAGTAACGAAATCCATGGTAATCCTCTCCCACTTCCACTCGGGAAGCTCAATCCTCTGAAACAAACCACCAGGCCTCTAATGCTCATACTTGACCTGCTGACAGTTCAAATATCAAGCCACATATGCAACGATATCTTTCTTCATCCTACGCCACCAATAATGCTGCCGCAAGTCCTGGTACATCTTCGCGGCGCCGGGGTGAATAGAATACCGAGAACTATGGGCCTCCGCTAAGACCAACTCTCGAATCCCATTGACATTGGGCACACAAACTCGCCCCTGCAACCTCAAAACACCATCATCATCTAAGGTCACCTTCGTGGAACGTCCACGCTGCACCGTGTCTCTCAGGACACACAAATGTGGATCATCAAACTGCCGATCACGGATACGCTCCAATAATGAAGAACGAGCGACCATACAAGCTAACACTCTGCTAGGCTCAGAAATGTCCAACCTCACAAATCGATTGGCCAGGGCTTGAATATCCAAAGCAAGCAGTCTCTGGCTGACCGGAACATAAGCAAGACTACCCATGCCGGCGGACTTCCTACTCAATGCATCGGCCACCACATTGGCTCTCCCCGGGTGGTACAAAATAGTAACATCATAATCCTTCAATAGCTCCAACCACCTCCTCTGCCTCAAGTTCAACTCCTTCTGCTTGAACAAGTACTGCAAACTCTTGTGATCAGTGTACACCTCACACGTCACACCATATAGGTAATGCCTCCAAATCTTCAAAGCATGAACAATGGCTGCCAACTCTAGATCATGAACCGGATAATTCTTCTCGTGGATCTTCAACTGCCTCGAAGCATAAGCAATGACTCTGCCATCCTGCATCAATACCGCACCAAGCCCAATACGGGAAGCATCACAATAAACTGTATAAGGCCTTGAGCCTGTGGGCAAAACCAATATCGGTGCCGTAGTCAGAGCTGTCTTGAGCTTCTGAAAGCTCGCCTCACACTCATCTGACCACCTGAAATGGGCACCCTTCTAGGTCAATCTGGTCATCGGGGCTGCTATGGATGAAAACCCCTCCATGAACCGACGGTAATAACCTGCTAACCCCAAGAAACTCCGAATCTCAATTGCTGATGCTGGTCGAGGCCAGTTCTTGACTGCCTCAATCTTCTTCGGGTCCACCTGAATACCCTCTGCTGATAC
>NW_017677412.1:4635-23225 GCF_001879085.1 Nicotiana attenuata
GCCTGGGGAGCTACCTGCTCCGGAGTACATGTAGCAGGAGTCTAAACCCCTCCTCCAGCCTGAGAAGTGGCTGGTGCTACTGGAAGCAAACCCGCTCTAGTGACGCTCTCCACAAAGCCTACCAATCTAACCAGAGCGTTCTGAAGAACTGGGTGGCTATGAACCCCTCTGGGACCTGAGCTGGGCCCACCGGAGCTGCTGGGGCTGGAGCCTCTTCATCATAATCAACATGAGGCTCCACCTCTGGGACTGCTGCTCGGGGCTGAGCTCTGCCCCGGTTTCGGCCTCTAGCACGGCCTCGGCCTCGCCCTCTGCCCCTCGTAGGAGCTGCTGCTGGGGGCTCGGGCTGCTGCGCGATAGAAGAGGAAGCACGTGTTCTCGCCATCTGCGAAAGAACAGAGTGGAAAGACAATCAGTATTTGGGGAAACAGATTCGCACGACAAGAAAGAATAGAAGTGAAGTTTTCCTAACTCTGTAGCCTCAGGAGGATAAATATAGACGTCTCCGTACCGATCCCTCAGACTCTACCGAGTTTGTCCGTGAGTTGTGAGACCTATGTAACCTAGTGCTCTGATACCAACTTGTCACGACCCGGATTTCCCACCCTCGGGAGTCGTGATGGCGCCTACTAATGAGAGCTAGGCAAGCCAACTTAATTAGCATTTTCATTAAACACATATTCCTTTTTAACAATTAACAGCATTAAATAAAGGCGACGGAATTAAAATCATAAGCGGAAGATTTAAATGTAGATAGATGATCAATAATACAGAAGTTCCAACACATATATCTCCTCCCCGGGACAGGAGTCACATACTCACGAACATCTAAGGAGTACTACATACAAAGTATGAAAGAAATATAATCTGTTTATCTCGGGTACAATGATATGACAGCCAAAGATAGACGGGAGACGCCGGGCCTGCGGACGCCTGCAAGCTACCTCGGGTCTCTCTGAACTGAAGGTTTGCCCTCGTGCTAATGCTGCTACTATTGCTCAATACCTGGACCTGTGCAAAAATGCACAGAGTGTAGCATCAGCACAACCGACCCCATGTGCTGGTAAGTGTCTGGCCTAACCCCGGCGAAGTAGTGACGAGGCTAGACAGGACCTACCAAAAACAACCTGTGCAGGTATATATGTATAAACAAGTACAATGAAATAACAACAGAAAATACCAGCTAAGGCAGGGAGGGGACATGCTTAGGGGAAATACAGATGAACACAATTTATCAGAAGTAAACACGAAACCACATCCGATCTCATAATCTATAATAAGTGGTCGGCGTGCCACACGATCCCATTTCATAATATATATATATATATATATATATATATATATATATATATATATATATATATATATAGGTGGTCGGCGTGCCACACGATCCCAGTTCATAATATATAAGTGGTCGGCGTGCCACACGATCCCATTTCATAATATATAAGTGGTCGGCGTGCCACACGATCCCATTTCATAATATATAAGTGGTCGGCGTGCCACACGATCCCATTTCATAATTTATAAGGATTTCCAGGCAAGGGAACAAGCATCAATTCAACCATCCCGACAAGGGAGGATACAAATAAACCATTAACTCCCGACAAGGGAGCAACAACATTAACTTACACGTCCCGGCAAGGGAGTAATTACAACTCTTCTTCTTTCGTTCATTTCTTACGTCTTAATCGTGTCGTATTTCGAGCCAACACTCCAAGGAGTTTACAATTCATATTTTTCCCTCTTCATATTGTTCACATTATATCGAGTCCATCAATTAAACAAGAAGGAGTCACTACAGAATCCCGAATAAGCACAAGCAAGGACTCACGGTCATGCTAGACACCGGTGTATAGATACTCGTCACCATGCCTATACACCGTACTCAACATTTAGCAATTAGCAAATAATACTCTAATCCTATTCCCTCAAACCAAGGTTAGATCAAACACTTATCTCGAATGCTCCAACTCAACTCAAGCCTCTAGTATCGCTTTACCCTTCGAATTCACCACCAAACCGCTCGAATCTAGTCACAAATACTTGAGTGTATCAACAAAGGCTAATCTAATAAATTTTGAATGCATGAAAAGTGAATTTCCCAAAGCTTGTTCAAAAATCCCCAAAATGCCCCCGGGCCCACGTGGTCAAAACCCGAGGTTCGGACCAAAATCCGACTACCCATTCCCCCATGAACTCAGATATATAAGTTATTTTGGAATCGGACCTCAAATTGAGGTCCAAAACCCCCAAATTTTGAAACCTTAGTTCTACCCTAAATTCCCAAAATCCCCCATTAAAATCTTTGTTTTGAAGTTGAAATTATGTTTAAAGATGTTAAGAAGCAAGGAAAAATAAGTTAGAAATCACTTACCAATCGTTTTGAAGGAGAAGAATCGTTTGGAAAATCGCCTCTTATGTTTTGGGTATTGAAAAAGTGCAAAATGACTGAAAATCTCAGATTTATATACTTTGCTGAAGGACTGGCGCGGGCTGCGTAAAAATGCCCCGCGGCCGCGCCGAGGAAGGGAGGGAAAACGACTCTCTGAACCTATCCAGCGCGGACCGCACTGATTTGGTGCGCGGCCGCGCTGGTTGACCTAGAGTTCACTGGCCATCTGAACCTAGCCACGCAGACCGCGCAGAAATGCACCGCGCCGCGCGGTTTCCAGCGCGGACCGCGCAGAAATGATCGCGGCCGCGCTGGGGGCCTGCAACACCTGGACCTGCAATTTCTGATGCTTTTAAGTCTAAAACCCTCCCGGGACCCACTCAAAACTCACCCGAGCCCTCGGGGATCCAAACCCAACATACACACAACTCCAAAAACATACTACGGACTCATCTGTGCGATCAAATCGCCAAAACAACATCGAATTAGACCTCAAGACCAATGATTTCCTTCCAATTTCCATGAAACATCAAATTTTACTGTTGCTAGCTCAAAACACGTCAAATGACGTCCAAATCTAACCAACTTCACAACACTTGCTTAACTCATATTTAAGGCTTGTGCCGGGCGTCGGAACCAAAATACGAGCCCAACAGCACAGTCTTCTAAACAAATAACACTTTCAAATTCTTTAATTATTTTCAGAAAACAATTTCACACAATAATTCATTTCTCGGACTTGGAACCTCGGAATTTGATTCCGGGCACACACCCAAGTTCCAAAGTTTCCTACGGACCCTCCGGGACTGTCGAACCACGAGTCCGGGTCCGTTTGTCCAAAACGTTGACTAAAGTCAAACTCGATCAATTTAAAACATCGAATTTTATTATTTTTCTCACAAATTCACATGTAAACTTTCCGGTTGCGCGCCCGGACTGCGCACACAAGTCGAGGCAACCCCCAAGTGAGGTTTCCAGGGCCTCAGAAGTACAGAGGGAGTAGGAATACAGGTGATGACCCCTTTGGGTCGTCACATTCAGTCCCGTCTTTGTACAGTTGTATCTCTATTAGAGGTCAGTACACAGATGTGTACAGTTGGATAGTATGTGGCCTTGTCGGCTTTCAGTTTTCGGTATATAATTGTCTATCGCAGCCTTGTCGGCTCGCCCACTGTAATTCGCACGTATATGTATATATGTCTTTTGGACAGGTTTTCCTCGTGCATGTTACTCTCGTAATTCAGCAGATATTATTCATGTTTATATCTTAGTCGCATGCTTAAGGGTCTTCGACAGGTAGGATTCGGGCACTCGTCGCGGCCCATCGGTTTGGGTCGTGACAATAAGTTTAAATCCTGTCATTGTAAATTATTTCGGGGTTGACTCTCTTAATTAATAACTAGTTTTAAGGTACGCGCTTTGTGCGTGTAACACATTTTAATGAGTATATATTAAATTAAAGTTATATAAATAGTATAAATCATATATGCCTGATGTGCAATTGCTAAGTGTCGTTTTTAAAGTATTTTTAGCACTTATTGAGCTAATATGTATATTGAAATAAATTATATCTAATTATAATATTTATTAGCATGTGTATTTTATTTCGGTACATAAATTCTATAGAAGGAGTATTTGAGTAAAGGATAATGGAATTACAACTGTATATCTAGAGAATCAAACATATTTTCAGAAAATGTTTATTTTTATAAGATTATTTACATTATATAAATTAATTGATCTTAATTTTATGATCGATTATAAATCTAATTATGAATAAGAAAATCAAAGTAATTTTGACCGACATTATCGATTTTAATTATAATTTTCACGTATATTACAAATATCAGAGTGCACTTCAAAGTATACTTTAACTAAGATTTATATTTGTTAATCTCCTTTGACTTATTTATATTTACGTTAGCCATTCTTCAAATAAATACATAATAAAGAGTCTAAAAAAATATTGTTATTTGGTTGAACATCTTCTTGAACTCATTTATTTGACTGTCACGACCCGGATTTCCCACCCTCGGGAGTCGTGACGGCGCCTACTAATAGGAGCTAGGCAAGCCAATTATCAATTACCTCTTTTAGCGAACATCGACAATATTAGAAACAAAGAAGCATTTAATAATAAAGCGGAAGTCTCAAATATATTTAACTGAAAGAAATGCGAAAGTTTAACAAAAGCCTCTACCCAAGACTGGTGTCACAATACTCACGAACGTCTAGAGAATACTAAATACAAGGTCCGAATGAAACATAAAACTGTCTGCTTCGGTACAAATGATAACAAACTGAATAAAATAGAAAGGGACTCCGGGCCTGCGGACGTCAGCAAGGCTACCTCGAATGTCCCTGGACTGAAGTCAGCTCCCGAATCCTCTACTGCTGTCCAAAAGCTGCTGCTCCGGTGCTGTGATCTGTGCAAAAAGATGCACAGAGTGTAGCATCAGCACAACCGACCCCATGTGCTGGTAAGTGCCTAGTCTAACCTCGGCGAAGTAGTGACGAGGCTAGACCAGATTACCAGATAAACCTATGCAGTTAAGAATATATTGCAGAAAAATAAACAGGAAATAAGCAGTTTATAGGGGAGGGGGAGCATGCTGTGGGGAGGCAAGAGTTATAAGCAAGGAGTCTAAATTCTAAGGTTATAACAGCCAACAGAAACTCAAATCCGGAATAAACACACTTAAGCTATAACTTGTTGCGGCGCGCAACCCGATCCTCAATCATCACTGTTGCAGTGTGCAACCCGATCCATAGCTACATAGTATTGTTGCGGCGTGCAACCCGGTCCACAATCATCATTGTTGTGGCGTGCAACCCGATCCATATCATTTAGTATTGTTGCGGCGTGCAACCCGAACCACATACATTTTATTTATCATTGTTGCGGCGCGTAACCCGATCCATATATTTATATTATTAATCCTCACCCAGGCAATAGTCGAAAATAAGAGGCAAGGGAGTAAACAATTAGTGAAAGAAATCTCGGCAAGGGAACACAATAACACACTAAATCTCGGCAAGGGAGCAAAGTCAATAACTCAATATCCCGGCAAGGGAGAAAATCATCAAATCAATAAAACGTCCCGGCAAGGAAATAACCAATATCTCTTTCTTTTGCTTTCATTTCTTCTCTATAACTCACTTTATCATTTGAGCCATAGCTCCAAAGAATCATTTCATATCATATACCTTCACAATTCGCAACACAACTCAAGCCAATGCTCCACGGAGTCTAATAATCATAATCTCTGTCTCATGCTCTTTACAGTATATAGAAATCATCAAATAAGCATGGGAGAATCACAACAAGTTTAGGATAATCTCAATATAAGGACACACGGTCATGCTAGACACCAGTGTATAGATACTCGTCAGCATGCCTATACACCGTACTCGACAAATAGCAATTAGCAAGTAAGACTCTACTCTTATTCCCTCAAGCCAAAGTTAGACCAAACACTTACCTCAACTTCCACGGCTAAATCAATCCACAACGACCGTTTTCCCTCTCGAATTCGGCTCTAACTCAATCAAATCTATGGAATAACGACTTTACAGCATTAATATAAGCTATACAAATCAAACCCAATGCCTAAATATAGTTTTCTAAGCCTTCTTCCCAAAATTCCAAAAATCGACCCCGGGCCCGCTTGGTCAAAACCCGAGGTTCGAACCAATTCCATATCACCCATTCCCCCACGAGCCCGAATATATAATTTGTTTTCAAATTCGACCCCAAAACGAGGTCTAAATCGAAGAAAATCGAAAAGCCCTAATTCTACCCATTTCCCCCAATTTCAACCCTAGATTACATGTTTTAGGCCTAGGATTTCAATGAATGATGATAGAAAATGAAGAAAACGAGTTAGATAATACTTACCCAAGAAGATTTGGTAAAGGATTGCTCTACAAATTGTCTAGGGGCTGTGGAGAAGAAGAGCTCGTGTGAATTTTTGAATAAGACCCGTAGCTACTGTTTTTTGAAAACATAAAAAAAATCACTGGGCAAAATTTTCCTTTGGTTCGCGGAAAAGGGATCGCGTTCGTGAACGGTAAATGAGATAAGGCATCGCGAACGCGGGGAGTCTAATCGCGAACGCGTAGAAGAGGAAGGCTGGGGGTCCAGGAACTTACTCTACGCGAACGCGTGGGTATATACGCGAACGCGATGAAGGATGGGCTAAGACTATGCGAACGCGGGGACTGTTCCGCGAACACGAAGAAAGGGGAGCCCAAGGGTACGCGAACGCGAGCTGAAGGCCGCGAACGCGAAGAAGAAAAGTACTGTTCACATGCTGCAACTTTTCTGCATTTTTCTAAGTTTCAAAACCATCCCGAACATCTCCTAAAACAATCCCGAGCCCTCGGGGCTCCTAACCAAACACACACACTAACTCAACCACATCCTACGAACGTAACCGTGCGATCAAATCGCCAAAATAACATCAAAAACGAGGAATCAAACCTCAAAATCATCACTTTTTCATCAAACTTCATAAACTTTCATTTTTAGATATTTAGGTCCGAAACACGTCAACTGACGTCCGATTCCAACCAAATTTCACAGGAAGCGCTTAAACCACATATAAGACCTGTACCGGGCGCCGGAACTAAAATACGGGCCCGATACCAACACTTTCTAAATCATTTTCATTTCAAGTTTCCATATAAATTTCAGAAAAACAATTTCCTTTAAAAATTCATTTCTCGGGCTCGGGACCTCGGATTTCGATTCTGGGTATACGCCCGAGTCCCATATTTTCCTACGGACCCTCCGGGACCGTCCAATCACCGGTCCGGGTCCGTTTACCCAAAATATTGACCAAAGTCAACTTTATTCATATTAGTATTAAAATTCATCAATTTTTACACAAAATTTATATTTAAGCTTTCCGGCTATGCGCCTGGACTGCGCACGTAAATTGAGGCAAGTGATGACTCTTTGGGTCGTCACATTGACCTTTAATTTAAATAAATATCAATTTTTAACAAAATATTTGTGTTAAATTTATATCTCAAATTGATAGATTTTGTAGTTCATATACAAAGTCTCTTATTGTGTGTAGGGTTGTGCATAATTTGGAAAATACCGAATTACCGTACCTAAACTAAAAATTTTGGTATTTGGTATTCTATATTTTGGTTTTCGGCATGGTATTTGGTTTAAGTTTTAAAAAAATAATTTGATATTAGGTATGGTATTTGGTATTTTAAAATAAAATCGAAATATATATTATATTACACAATACACATATTATTAGTTATAACATAAAGATAAGAAATCTAAAATTTTACTTTCCTTTATTCTTTAAGTTCATCAATTAACTCTAAGCAAGTAACAAGACGTTCCTAATGATCAAACTTATTCTTTTATGTACAGTTTTCTCTCTCTGGGTTGGTATTTGCTGATTTTGGACAAAACTTTTGTCAACAATTGTTTTTAGTTTTGTACTTTCGAGTACTTTAATTAAGAATATTATCGTCTATGACTCTATGCACTAGTTAGTATTCAGACCGAATAAACCGAAGTTACCAAACTAAATAAACCGAAACCGAAAGGAGAAAACCCGAATCATACCGAATTTAATTAGGTACGGTATAGGTGCAACATTTTAAAAAATCGCATACCGAAAATACCGAACCGAAATGTCTAAATACCGTAGCGTACCGACCGACGAACACCCCTAATTGTGAGATCTAACACGAAAAAAATAAATAAAGGTCTTTTACATCTAAAGGAATGAAAATTGCGCAAAATATAAGCATGCCAAAAATATAGGAAAAAGGGAACTTCTAAACCTAAAGGAATTGAAAGTCGGTGTACCCAAATAATGTGATTTTTTTTGAGTTTTTTTTCCTTTTAAAAATTATTTTTATTATATAATTTATATAAGAAAGGATTTAATACACAAAATTTAGTTGGTTTTGATGTTCTAAATATAAAATCTATTCCTAAATATTAGAGAACTACTTAAAATGACTATTTTTTCTAGTGCAAAATTATATTTCAAAAGGTAAAAAGGCAAACGACATTTCGCTAAGAACATTCGTACTTTTAATATAGATATAGATATAGATTAATCCTCACCATTCAAATTTAACAGTGAAAGAAGTTTTACTACTATTTAGTATTTATCTTTAACATTTCTGAAATCCGCTAAACTCTAATTCCGTCTCTATTTAATTTCTGTCATTTTTCCTTTTTTTCATGCAATTTAAACTAACAACCATAGACAAGAGGGGGTTGTGTGTTCAAATCACCAGATAAACAATAGTTCCAACAAAGAAGTATCAAAGGGGAGGAGAATTTAAATACAATAAAAAAACTAACAACCAATACAAATCAATCGCGTCTGAGTTCAATTTCAATCCAAATATTTATTCGTACATTTTTCTTCTTAATTAATCAACTAGATTATTTAATTTTTTAAAAATATCCACGAACTTAAAGCATCGATTCTCACTGAAAACTCCGTTATACTATAACAAATTGAACTTCACTCTTCTTATGTTTGGTTCTATTATAAAATCTTGATTGGACTCGATAAGGCAATGGTCTATTTTTTTCATAGCTTCTTTACTACCATATTTTTTTTCATGACCGTCGGATTATGTTTTTCTTGAACCGAGAATTTATCGAAAATCGGGGATGCATTCACCGCCGACTTACGGGTTCACGTAAATCCGGTAAATTTTGTTCAAACAATGTAAATCTATTCGAAAAGTTTACTAAATATCTATAAATGTTTGAATGCGAACCCAGTTACTACTGAAAATTTACTCGAGATCGTTGCAGAAATCCATAAGCATTAAATCCTGAATCACCTTTGCCGATAACAATCTGTCTATCTTTACAAGGTACGGGTAAGGCCTGCATACACTCCAGACCCCTCTCATGAGATTTCACTAGTTATATTGTTGCAGAGGCGGCTCAACAAAAGTTGTGGCCTAAAACCAAACCTTAATAAGAGTCCTTAGATTAATAATAATTTTGTTTTTGTTTTGTTTTTGTAACAATTTGCGAACGAAATCCTTTTGTACGTATCTTGATCATTGACTCGGTTACCAGCTAGTTCCAACTACTGGAGATATTTGGTAACTCAACATCACTTAGACTTATATTATATTTATAAGAAACATATATAGACGGTTAAGATAGTATTTTTATTTTTATTTTATAAATTCTCATAATGTGATAATCTCAATTTTGTACCACCAAGTAGATATCAAAATAATTTCATACATTTGAAATAATTCAAGTTTATTTTGAAGAAAAAAAATGTGTTTATCTATTCTTTATAAGAAATAATCATCTCCAAAAGATAATTTATTTTTAAGTCATCATCAAGGTATCCGTATTCATATATTGCATGTTTCTTATAAATATTTATCTGAATAACCTCTATCACATTTTAAAAAATGAAGTATAAAATCTAATCTCTTTATTAAAAAATTTTATAATATGTAAATAATATATAAAAATAAATAATTTTGGGGCCTTCAACTTTGGGGAGCCTAAAGCAATTGCTTGAGTTGCCTCCGCATTGAGCCGGCACTGTGTTGTTGTTGTTGTTATTGTTGTTGTGTTTTACGTTTAAAAATGATTTGATTGAAATTTGAAAAAAAAAATATGGGTTAAAGTTAGTGTTTTCTTGCCGGAGTATCCCATTTCCAGCAAAATTAGACTTGCCAGCAGAAAGTGTTTATGAACAACAAGAAGTAGAGGTTTACAAGCTGGCTATAAATTTATAAATCCTGATTAAAGCTAATCAAGGAATGCCGCAAATTCTACCAATAATTATATGATTTACAAGCTGTGCCCACAATACCAATATTAAAATACTCCCTCCTTTGTTTTCAAATACAATAATACAACTTTTTCACCACATTTTCAGGACATTCTCAGTGCAATCAGAAGACTATATATTTTCTCTCGGGTACATATTATTTGTCAATTTTACAAATATTATTCATTTTATAATATTTGATATTTTTAAATTAAAAAAAAAAAACAAAACAAAATTTACTTATTACTCTTTTTGTTTTTCAAATTTATCCTACTGCTCCAATTAGCGGTGTAATTACGAAAACTATTTAAGAGATAAGGGAAGTATAGACAATATTCTTATAATTAAGGTTATTAAAATATCTTTCTACAAGGATATACAAAAATATTAAAAGACAAATAATATGAACATCTATTATTACGGTTGTAGGCTAGGGGGTAGTTGAGTCTTACGTTACTTTGTACCTTTGTGAGCCTAGTCCGGTAGGGTTTTGTCTAAGAGAGCTGGGGGCAATGTCGTGTCTTACTATTTTCCTTTCCGACGTTGGATCCATTTACTAACCACCGTTTTTGCTTTGCATTTTTCTTCTGCATTTTATGTTCCTATTTTTCCTATGATCTCCGTGATGAATCTAATATCCTCTCCTTTTGTCTTCTTTTTATTATCTTGAGCCGAGGGTCTTTCGGAAACAGCCTCTCTACCCCTTCGGGGTAGGGGTAAGGTCTACGTATACACTACCCTCCCCAGACCCCACTCGTGAGATTTTACTGAGTTGTTGTTGTTGTTGATATCTAAATTTCAAACTTACATGCAAAATACATGTACTAAACTTTTGAGGAGTTCCTATTAAGTCACCTGCAAACAAATAAATTTTAAGTTGTTTATTACAAGTGACCAGAACAGGACCACCAAAGGATGTGGTGCAGTGCATGGGATTGCTCCTCCCTTAACCAGAGGTCTCGAGTTCGAGCCCTGGGTATGGAAAAATCCTCGGTAGGGAGCGCTTCCCCCCGAAAGGGGCCCCTACGCGGCGAATCCGGATATAGTCGGGCTCCAATGCGGGTACTGGACACCGGGTGGGAAACTAAAAAAAAAAAAAGACCAGAACAGGGGTTAATTAATAAAACACTAGTGACACACATGGACAAAGACAGAATTTTGTCTTGCAACATGTCTTATTTCAGCTTAGGATTTCCTATTTTGTGTTGCTTTTCCGTGACCAAGCAACTGGAAACATAAAACAAATGCTTCTCTGATGCAATTGGAAACGAAATTAATGCTAAATAAGGGCAGCTCAGTGCATAAAACATCCCACATTCATTTAGGATCTAGGCAAGGGTCGCACTCATATGCGGTGTGATGTAAACAGCCTACCATTAGTGACTGCTTCCATGACTCGAATCCGTGACTTATAGGTTACACTGTTTTAGAGCGCGAACTCGTGACCTATAAATCACACAGTCTTAGAGCCCGAACTCGTGACTCTAATGCATCAGACTATAGGAGAGAGATGATAAAATGATCTAAATAGTAATAAACCAATGAAGAACTCAAACATTTTGGGGTGATAGAAGTGGAAAACAGAACACATTTTTATTTCATTAAAACATAAATCTGTAGTATTAGTACCAAAAGAAGGCGTGGAATTCCATATGTACAACTGAAATTCTTATGAAATCAGAAGTGCCAGAGCAGCCCCTTCAAATAGAATCCCTAAATCTAACTATGAATACAAACAATCTAGCCCATCTTCAATGGAAGTGTTGAAGAACAATGGCTTGTAAAAATTGTTGTGACATGTAAACCTGGTTTGCGTTGCTGTCGTGCTTGGTCCATTCGTTGATCTCTTTTCAACCATTATAGTATGCGCGCAATCTAAGCTCCCCTCGCGTAGGAATTCCTCTGTGCACTAGGCACTCCTATGGTTCGCAGGCAGGACAAAGAATGTTGCATCTAGCACGAGATCATTAAAAGAGAGCTCCATCTAACTAGACGATGAACATCGTATTGACAGAGGCTCAATTCCGGAGACAATTCTCCACTCATGTCCTACCAGAGCTAGGTGAGCGATCTTCAAGTGCATCTTCCCGACCCTTTCTTCCCAAAGAGACATCAGATCAAGCACTTCGTTTTGAAAAAGATTTCCTTCTTGAGTTTCTACCTATGTTGCACTGACTCACCAAAATGCTACTGCACCCGTGTCACATCCTCCAAAAATGCACTACTTTTGAAGGATCTAACACGCTCCGCGACATTTAGGACGGTCCGAGCAACATAGGTTTCTACTACAATAATAGCTATACATAATCTGTTTTTAGTTCTATACCTCAGTTTCCAATTGTATAGATAACTCTCTCTATGGCCAATTTTCTTCGCCATCTGAGGCAAACAAGGCTACAGAGATCTCAGCCAACTTCTTCCTACTCAATCGAGACCTTGCAATCTTCGGCAGCTTTGGAGCATTTGGTGGTTCTACCTCATTGGAATCCCCCAAATCCTCCATATCAAAAGCATTCCGAAAAGGAAGAGTCTTTCTCGGTGTACTAAACTCAAAATGCAATTTTTTCGCAATCAGAGTCTGCTCATACATACATCAAAAAAGAATAGCTCATCAATACTTAGACTAATCAATACTTAGACTAATTAATACTTATACTAATCAATATTTAACAATACTTCAATGACAAATTAAAGCTTACCACGTCCCTAATTGCCGTTGATACATGAAACAAACTCTTCAAATCATCATGATCAACTCCACACACTATCCTTATCTGCATAAAGAAACACATCTCTTTCAGCAAAATTAAGCTCACGTCTCCTAAACTATACACAAAAAATAGAAGAGATACACGAAAAAGAAATAGATTCTGTACTAACCAAGATATCTTTAGGCAAGGCTTCAAAAGCAGATTTCTCATTTGTACAAAATGAGTTTTGACTGCAGAATCTCTTTGTAGGCGTAGTTGAAATGAAATCAACGTCTACTGCATTTGATAAAGTGACTCGTTTTCGCCCAAATGAGGTACTCCTCACAATGCCTAACCCCAAATTTTCGCAATTGTTCAACAATGCCATTTTCTTCTTCTTCGCCAAAAAATCCCAACTGCAAGATCCAATTTTTTTCCACCAAAGCAGACAACAAAAACAATTAGTATATTATCCAATAACCAAGAAACCAAAATAGAATTAAACTCTAAGCATAATCTAACACTAAATAATGAAATCTTTGGAAATGGACCAAATTATAAAGACCCCAAAATCCCAAAACCAAATCCTTGGAAATGGATATAACTATAACCAACAACAGCAACAAACTCAGTATAATACCACAAGTGGGGTCTGGGGAGGGTAGTGTGTACGCAGATCTTAACCCAACATAGAAAGGTAGGAAGCCTGTTTCCGATAGACCCTCGGCTCAAGAGGGACATAACTATAATGAATAACCAATTAGTACTATTATCCAATAGGGAATCAACCCCCAAAGGCCCAAACTCAGCAAACTGAATAAAGTATCCAATATTCAAGAAACCAAAATCCAATCAAACTCTAAGCACAATCTATCACTAAATAATGAAATCTTTAGAAATGGACTAAACTGTAATTATCCCAAAACCAAATCAAAACCAATCTAATAATCAATATCTAAATGATATTCTGTATAAACTGAATCAACTGTATAGACAGCAGAAACTTTTACTTAATAAAAATTAATATTAATATATTTATTAAAAACAGCAAAATGAGGTACTCCTCACAAAGATTAACACCAAACTTTCACACACACACACACACAAAAAAAAAAAAGAAAAACCAACTGCAAGATCCAATTTTTTCAACCAAAAGCAGACAACAAAAAGAATAACAAAATAGTATTATCCAATAATCAACCCTTAAATTCAGCAAATGAACAAAGTATCCAATAATCAAGAAACCATAATCTAATTAAACTCTAAGCATAATCTACCACTAAATAATGAAAATCTTATTTCCAACTTTGTAAATGGACCAAATAACAAACACCCAAAAACACACCAAAATCAAAATTTAAAAAAAATCAATCTATCAATCAATACCTAAAAGAGATTCTGTATATATTGCAGAAACAGCAAAATGTATGTATATATATTGGATACAGACCTTGAAGTAGAACCCTAAATTGAAGGCAGAAGTAATAAATTTTGATAATTGAAGTAAACCGTTGTGTTTCTAATCAAGGAAACAAGAACCACTGGCCAACTGAAACTTCTCTTCAACTTGCTGGAAATGAGTCAAGTTTTTTCCTTATATACACAGAGTTTTTTTTAATTGTTTTCTTTTTTACTTCTCCTTTTTTCCATTGAAATGGTTTTCTTTGCTTCTAAGAAATATTTATTAAAATGGTAGTGATAATAAGGATTAAAATATGCTATCCAAGTTGTGAAAAAAGATTCGCTTTGGATTTATGGAAAGGGAATCGAATTTTCCGGTAAAAAGATTTTGGTATGTTATTTATAGCCTATTTGGAAAGCTTTTTTTTTTAGGTAACAGTATTTTTTTAAAAATTAAGGTATTTAGCTAAGCTTTTAAAAAAAAATTAAAAAATACTTTTAAGTAAAAGTAGAAATTGTATTGAGAGCAGAAAAAAATAGTTGTCTTTCCAAAAGTATACTTTTTAGAAAATTACACGTAAAATATTTTTTTTATAATAATTTCTCCTTGAATTTTTTTAAAAATTATTAGTCAAATATAAACTTTGTATTTTTTAAAAAAAATTAAAATAAGTTGATTTTAAAGTTTTGGCAAATATGCTATAAATATGGGAGGGAGTTAAAATAGTAAAATTAGCCGTTTAAGATGGCTACTGTCACTGTCAGTGTGTGAAAATGTTAGTGATTTGTTCTGTACACGTCAGCATGTCGGTAGCTTATCTAACACGTTCCACAATCTTAACACGTCTTTAAACTAAAATTTTAACATTAAAAAGGTTGTAAAAAGTTTGAGGTTTGTGGGGAAATATAACAAAAAAATTGTGATTTTTAACTTTGATAAGGTGTAAGGTGGAGCCAGAAATCTTTAAAAAAAAAAAAAAAGAAAATGTAAATATTTTATTGTAATATTTTGCACAATTTTTGTCATTATACTAGAAGTAATTTTTTAGTTTACGGAGATTTAGAAATTTATATGTATAGAAAATGATTTGGCTTTTTCCCTATTACGGTGGGTAAATTTCGGATGCAAATTGCAATGGAGAAAGAATTCTAAATGGGCGGCTGAGGACTGACTGACGGCTGTAATCCTTTTCACACAATGAGTATTTAGGTTACCAACCGCCATTTTGCTGGGGGTGGGGGTCAAAATCTGTTCAACGCGGCTACGAGTATAAGAGCTCGTTTGGTAGAATGCATTAATTAGAGAAAATAATATATGCATTAATTTTGTGTATTAGTAATATTTTGTTTGGTATATTTTTTTAACTTATGTATAACTAATACACCTTATTTGGTGTTATCCTATGTATAGCAAACCATGGTATTAGGCTATTAGCAATACCAAAACTATTAGGGGTCGTTTGGTTGCCGGTTAGAGTTATGCAGGTATTAGTTATACATGTATTAGTTATGCAGGGATAAGTAATGCAGGGATTAGTTATGCAGGTATTAGTTATGCAGAGATTATTTTTTTGAATGTTTGGTTTGTTGTATTAGAAATTGATATACATTATATAAATTTTAAAGTAAAATGCTTGTTTACAACTATACCCCTGGCCTTCTTTTGCATTGTTTTTTCTCTCTTTCCATTTATGTAGGAAACAATTTAGTTAGGAACTTTGGGTGTTACTTTCACTTCTTCGTCATACTACTGAACTATGTGAAGTTTAGACATATTTGATTTTCACTTCTTAGTTTTGGTATTTCCATTTTCTAGTGGCTTCTCCAGTTTGCTTTTGCTAGTTTGTTCTTTAAAAATGAGAGAAGACAAGGTATATAGTTGGCAAGTGAAAGCAAGTGAAACCTGTTGACGGGATGGCAGAGAAATAAGGAAGCCTTATGTGTAAAGCAATAGGGGTAAATTTGTCATTTCAGTATTTTATCCATGTATTACTAATACATGTATTAGTTATTCCATCTTCTACCCTGCATAAAATAATACACAGATTGACTCATAACTTATACATGTATTATTTATGCATAATTGAAAAATGTCAACCAAACATGGTATTAGTTATGCAGAATTTTATACAAAATAACGATTGCCTACCAAACATGGTATAAGTTATGTTACCCCTTATACATGAATAACCTTTCTTCTAACCAGCTACCAAACGACCTCTTAATGCATGCATTAACATGGTTAAAAACAAAACTATCGTTAAAGTCTCTTAAAGCTAAAGAATATGGAGGCCAATTTTGTGAACAACAAATTTTCTTAAATATTGTGAAATGCATTTTAATTTTTAATACACAACACCAAACAATGGATAAGAAATAATTTCTGCATAACTAATGTTTGCATTACTAATGCATACATTAGTAATCTCTGCATTACTAATACACCTTATTCAGCATTATTCTTATACGTAAGGTTTTGCGCACACGGTAGTGACCAGCAAATTTGGTTCTTTTTCCTTTAAATATATTTTGTGTTTTTTTGTTTTAGTCTAATCATCTGATATTCTATACTACTTACTAACTCGACTTATTTTGATTCGTGTCATGCATTATAAGGGATTTGTTTATTTCATAGTTTGACCTAAAACATCTAATTAAAGGTAAAGGAGTCTTATCACGAGCTTTTACAATATCCCTTGATGTTTTCTTTTTCTCTTTTTATACTTCAGTCATCTCAACAACAACAACAACTATCCAGTAAAATCTCACATAATGGGGTCTGGGGAGAGTAATGTGTACGCAGACTTCATCCTTGCCCCGACAGGACAGAGAGACTGTTTCCGATAGACCCTCGGCTCAGTCATCTCATTTTATAATAATATTTTATTAACTACTGAGTTTAAAAGTCTTTGTATTATACTAATCATGGTGGAAGATATATGACAGTTACAGTGGTAACAAAGTTATCGGACCCACATTATATGTCCAGTATTTGTGGAGTCTTTAGTCTAAACTAGAGATTACATATATATATATAGAAGATGGTTTGATCAATTGTGGAGATATAAAATAGTATGATATATAAACGGTCATATAATAATATTTGGGGATATAAAATATGATAGATAAACGGTCTTATATAGTAATAGATACGATAAAATCAGATTGCAGCTGATAAAAAGGTATAAGGTACAAGTATTTCATGTAAAGGCTAAAACGAGATAACCTCAGTTAAGATGATTTGATCATGATGTTATATCATACATTAAATGTATCAGCCCTTAAGTAGTAAATTATGGTGATTAAGAGTATTACAAAACGATAGAGGTGGACCTAAAACTAAATAGAGTTAGATTTTCTTAGAATACCTGCATTCACTTGAAATTAAAACAGACTTTTAGAAACTTATGACTTACTGAAAGCAAAAGATGCATATAACGACTACTTTAGATAACTGCTTAATATTATTATATTAGCATGCTTACGTTATGCCTGTTAGGACCGAAAAATCAGGTGTCATGCGGAAGCTAGCAAAGCAAACCTTGAACGATGATAAATCATACAACAAATAGAAATCTACCGAATTAAAGAGACACAAACATTTAACGTGGTTCGGTCAACTGACCTACGCCCACAACGGAGATGAGCAATCCACTATAATAAAAAGAGAGTACAAAATATCGAGAGAACAACCTCACGAAGAGGCAAACACAAGTGACACACTAACACTTGTCGCGTAAAGTTCTCCCCTAGACACGACTCTCAAGCCCCCTATGGCTACATTGTGGATGCTACTGAATGTGAAGGAAGGATCCTCAATTTATAGAAGTCCAAACCTTTTCCTACAAGAAAAAGGACTAGCCAAATATTGGAGATTTATAATTTCCTTTTACAAAAAGAAAAACCCAGTTAAGGTAATTATATTGCCCTTTCCTTCAAGAGATAGAAAAATCAAATATGGTAAGAAAATTATGGCAAACACCTAACAATTCTCCCCCTTGGCTTGAATTTTCTGACAAATAAACTTGATCCACCTTCTTCACATAGCCTTCAACGGGTCGCATCTCCAGATCTCCGCCACAAAGTTTGTCTCAACGTGCGTAGCATTCCGGTCAAATTTCTCAGACAAAAAATCACGATTATCGTCAAATATGTTGCAGCTAGAACTGAACACGCCAAGATGAACCTGTCTTGAACCTCGCTCAAAGCTGGCTTTGATACCACTCTTGGCATATTCCATGGTCACCTTACCTCCTGGAGCTGAATTTGTCAAAGAAACACGAAGAGTTTCCCAAGAGT
>NW_017677412.1:26859-30704 GCF_001879085.1 Nicotiana attenuata
ATGTATGGTTGTTCAGTATGGATTCTATTTCACTATTGACTGCCTCTTTCCAAAATAATGATTCCGAAGAAGACATAGCTTCTTTAAATGCTTGAGGCTCATTTTCCAATAAGAAAGTCACAAAATCCGGTCCAAATGAAGTAGACGTTCTTTGACGTTTACTACATCTTGGATCCTCCTGATTAAGTGTACTTTCTTTTGTTTCTTCCCGAGGTCATTTAGATCCTTCACCAATCGACTCACTTTCCTTTTTATACGGATATATTTTCAAAGAACTCAACATTATCTGATTCTATAGCCGTATTATTATGAATGTCGGGATTTTCTGATTTATGAACCAGAAATCGATATGCTTTACTATTAGTCGCATATCCTATGAAAACACAATCAACGGTTTTCGGTCCTATTTTTACCCTTTTGGGTTTAGGAACTTGCACTTTTGCCAAACACCCCCACACTTTAAAATAACTCAAGTTGGGCTTCCTTCCTTTCCATTTTTTATATGGAATGGATTGTGTTTTGCTATGGGGTACTCGATTTAGTATTCGGCTAGCCATAAGAACGGCTTCCCCCCACAAGTTCTGTGGCAAACCAGAACTTATCAATCCTTTAATGAACGATTCTTTCTTTGTGCAATCCCATTGGATTGGGGCGTGTAAGGGGCCGTTGTTTGATGAATAATTTCATATTCTAAACATATTTGTTCAAAAGGAGATTCATATTCACCACCCCTATCACTTCTTATCATTTTGATATTCTTGTTAAGTTGCGTTTTAACTTCATTTTTGTATTGCTTGAATGCGTCTATTGCTTCATCTTTACTATTAAGTAAGCAAACATAGCAATATCGAGTACTATCGTTAATAAAAGTTATGAAATACTTCTTTCCACCGCAAGATGGTATTGACTTCATGTCACAAATATCTGTGTGAATTAAGTCTAAAGGATTTGAATTCCTTTCAACTGACTTATAAGGATGTTTAACATACTTAGATTCCACACATACTTGATATTTTGATTTGTTACATTCAAACTTAGGCAATACTTCCAAATTAGTCATTTTCCGCAAGATTTTATAATTGACATGACCCAAACGTATATGCCATAACTCATTTGACTCAAGTAAGTAAGACGAAGCTGAAATTTTATTATTATTTTCAACAACCATTACATTCAGCTTGAAAAGGCCCTCGGTGAGGTAACCTTTTCCTACAAACATCTCGTTCTTACTTATTACAACCTTATCGGATACAAATACACATTTAAAACCATTCTTAACAAAAAGTCCAGCAGAGACTAAATTCTTCCTAATCTTGGGAACATGAAAGACGTTGTTCAAAGTCACCACTTTGCCGGAAGTCATTTTGAGAAATATCTTCCCACATCCTTCAATCTTGGCCTTTGCAGCATTTCCCACAGAAAGCGTCTCATCGGGTCCAACAGGTGCATAAGTAGCAAAAGCTTCTCTAACAGCACAAACATGGCGAGTGGCTCCAGAAGCAATCCACCACTCTTTAGGATTGCCCACCAAGTTGCATTCGGAAAGCATGGCACACAAGTCATCAACATTATCATGCTTTTCAACCATGTTTGCTTGACCCTTCTTCTTGTCTTTTTTCGGAGCACGACACTCCTGTAACGACCCGACCGGTCGTTTTTAGAATTTATTCCCCGATCCCCCATTAACTGTTTCCCCTAAGTTCATTTTTGCTATTTTGGTTTGCCGGGACGTTCGGTGTTGAGTTTTGGAGAGTTTTGGGACACTTAGTCCCTAAATGAGAGCTTAAGAGTTGAAAAATGGTCCGTAATCAGAATAGTGTGAAGACGACCTCGGAATGGAAATCCGATGGTTCCGTTAGCTCCGTTAGGTGATTTCGGGGTTGGGAGCGTGTTCGGAATGTATTTTGGAGGCTCGTAGCTCATTTAGGCTTGAAATGCCGAAGTTTAAATTTTTTAAGTTTCCGGTCCGATAGTGAGTTTTTGATCCGAGGGTTGAATTGGAAATTCGGAAGTTGCAGTAGTTTCGTCATGTCATTCGGGATGTGTGTGCAAAATTTCAGGTCATTCGGACGAGGTTCGGGTAGGTTTTTGATCGAAAGCGTGTTTGGTTGGAAATTTGAAGTTCTTAGGCTTGAATCTTTGATTAATTCGAGTTTCCGGTGTTGTTTAGGTGTTTTCAGGATTGGTACAAGTTTGAGTAAGGTATTAGGTGGTATTGGTAATTTTGGTTGAGGTCCCGGGGGCCTCGGGATGATTTCGGGTGGTTAACGGAAGAGTTTTGGAAGTTGAGAAATAGCAGCACTGCTGCTTCTGGTATCTTTCCGCTCCTGCGACTTGGGGACTGCAGAAGCGGCCTGGTCATCGCAGGAGCGGGTTTGGACGGAGTTTTTCAGGTACCGCAGATGCGGAGGAAATTCCGCAGGAGCGGCCTCGCATCTGCGAGAAATAGAACCGCAGATGCGGAAACTTGGACTTTTATTAGAACCGCAGAAGCGGAACCGCATAAGCGGTTAATGGTCCGCAGAAGCGGACATTGGCTCTTTAGTGAGATTCGTAGAAGCGACTCGTTTTCCGCATAAGCGGGACCGCAGAAGCGGAAATCCCTGGGCAGAAATAGAAATTTCGAGGGTTTGAGTTCATAAGTTACAAAAATCAATTGAGAGCTCGGTTTAAGGCGATTTTGAGTAGTATTTGAAGTGAAGATCACTGGGTAACGTTTCTTTGGTTCCTTCTTGTTATATTTCATCATTATATAGTTAAATACACCATTGGAATTCGAATTTAGGATCAAAATTTGATAATTTGGGCTAAAACTTCATTGCCTAAATTATTGAGTTTTGAGTGGGCAATTGACCTCCGATTTGGGAGATTTTTATATGGTTAGACTCGTGAGAGTACGAGGGTTCTGAAAATGTGGAAATTATTCGATTCCGGGCCGTTGGCCTGGAGGACATTTTGATCATTTCACCTAATTTTATGCCGTAGCTTTGAATTTATTAGCAAAACCAGGTGTTTGCGATGTTATTTACAATGTGTAATTGAATTGAATAGATTTGAGCCATTTGGATTCGGATACTCGTGGCAAGAACGCGACTTCTAGTTGATATTGAGCCGGTTCGAGGTAAGTGGCTTGTCTAACTTTGTGTGGGGGACCTTTTCCCTTTAGGATATGATCTTGAATATTTGAATGCCCCGTACGTGAGGTGACGAGCGCGTACTTGAGCTAATAGTTGTAAATCCGTTTCTACTTGAAGTATTTAAATTGAGCTTTCTTGTTTACTTGTTCATTTTAACTGCAAGTTTGTAGCTGTGCTAGCTTAGAGACTCATGTTTAGCTGGCTTACCTACTTATTTGCTTTAACTGTGCTATTTGTACTCTGTGAAGCATGTTAGGCTATAATTTACTACTTCGTGTCCTGATTTTTTTAGTATTGTTCCGAGATTTAGGAATCGTTGTTGTTGTTTGTTTAATTTGAGACTATGGGACGGCTTCCCGGGAGATCCCTCTGTACTTGAGATATTCTGGACTGAGGGTGCGGGATACCAAGAGATCCCTGGCACATATGTTTCTACATATATATATTGGGATACTAAGAGATCCCCGGTTTACTTATTGAGGATACCAAGAGATCCTCGGGATACTAAGAGATCCCCAACTTACTTATTGAGGATACTAAGAGATCCTCGGGATACCGAGATATCCCTAGTGTTGATGATGAGGATACCAAGAGATCCTCGGGATACCAAGAGATCCTCCGGCTACCATTCCTTGTGAGGGCAGTTTTCCGTGTATTGTTACCTTTGCTTTCTATTACTGTTCTTCCTTATTTACCTGGTTTAGATTC